>NW_006399805.1:8740641-8745983 GCF_000299155.1 Elephantulus edwardii | reverse complement strand
AATGGGCACAGGATATGAACAGGCACTTCACCGAAGACGACATTCAGATGGCTAACAAGCACATGAAGAAATGCTCAAAATCCCTAGCCCTAAGAGAGACGCAAATTAAAACAACTATGAGATATCATTTCACCCCAGTCAAAATAGCAAAATTTAACAGAACAGCAAGCAACAAATGCTGGCGAGGTTGTGGAGAAACTGGAACCCTGATTCAGTTGGTTTTCAAATGGTTATAACCGGAGTCTGCATTGTTGCTGCTTCACGAAAGAGAGACAAGGTCTATCTGAAATGTCTATTTATAAAGAAATGTGTACCTTCAAGTTACAATTTTTAAAAAATATTTATCTGGACTTACTAAATTAAATAAATGTAAGTCAACTCCCTTAAGAAACTGCAGATAGAGAAATCTACGTGTTAGAGAAAGAACAAGGAATTGAAGAGTCTGAGCGGTTTGAATGCCTCAGCTAGCTGGGCAGAATTTTGGGAATGGGATTATTGATGATCTCAGAATCCTTACTGAATGAATAGGGTTTTTTGGGTTGTTTTGTGGTGGTTTTGTTGTTTGTTTTTAGGAAGATCAGCACAAGGCCGGTCACTGTAAGACAGAGGTTAGCAGTGACCCAAATGCCCAACTTTTCCAAATGGTTCCACCACTCCATCGTCTCTTCCATCAATTCTTCCTCCCTTTGGTATGTTCCTTTCTGCCTTAAAATGCTATGATTTGCTGCAATGTCTTATAGAACTCACAAATCATCAAGCGATTGGCTCTTTCAATTATGGAGGCTGCAAAGTCCCAAGTCCCACGGCCAGATGCCAGTCTGGAGGCCTTTCCTGACTCCTATAGTTGCAGAAGGAGTAATAGGTCAGACAGCAGATTGGCAGCTCACAGAGCTGTGAAAGTTGGAGAATCAGGTGAGACCATAGGCTGCTGGCTCAAATTCCAGAGTACTGGAGGAAGGAGGATAACAAACCTAATACAGGGTTCAAAGCAAAAGAGAGAGCTTTGACAGACCTTACGTATCTTTTAGATCCATATCTACTCATAACCTCAAGGGAAACCTCATTTGGGCATGATGCAGAGGGTGATGCCTAGAGTAAGGGTGACGATTTGAGCCAACCCCCCTAGCAAGACTCAAGATGCATTTCATTCCAATCCTGCCTCATTAACATAACCGTTTACTCCTTAAAGGGACCATAACCACAGAATGTTGCTGTTGAGCGTCACCATGACCCATAGCTGGATTTCTAGTGGGTTTTCATCACCTGGATGCCCATCCACCTCCCAAGGAGCAGCTGGTAGATTCGAACCACACGCCTTAGGGATTGAAGCTCAACTTCTTACCACTAGGCTACTAGAGCACATTAAGCACAGCATAGTAGCTAGGAGAGAAGCACATAAAAAATGGAGGTCTAGGGAGCTCTGGTGGCCTAGTGTCAAGAAGTTGCCCTGCAAGGTTCGAATCCACCAGATGCTCTATTGGAGAAGGCGGGGCAATCTCCTCCTGTGCCAAGCGGATTGGATTCGACAATACACAACCAGAAAAAGGAAAAAAAAGGTGGTCGACAGCTAGATGGGCCACATTAACTCATTCTCTAAACTACTCTTATTTATCTTGGCAAAACAATAAAAATCTAATGATTCTACTTGGTTTTGGAGGGGAAAAATACTTTTTGATGCTTCATTTAGAGTTTGAAAAAGAGTGCTTCTCTGCCTTTGTTAATGCAATGAAATAGAAAAATTATCAAAGGGAAGGTTAGTGTAAATGCTTAAATGCCTCAAAATATTGATGAATTATAATGTGTTCATAGGTAATAAATAATTAGTGAGGGCTTTGCTTCAATATGAAATGCAAAGATGGCTAAATCATTTCATTTGAAGTTGTGAAGCTATCCAGAGTACACAGTGTATAATTTATTGCCAATAATAATCTCATAGACAGCTGGAAACCACAAAACTCATCTATAAAGGATTGCATTTTTATTAAACTAGACATACAATTTAGTCAAGAGTGGATTATTTTTTAATTGTGTGTGTGTTTGGACGAATTGAGTTCTCTCAAAAGAGAGGCAACAATAGCATATGCTTTGCTCTGTGAGCTTTATAATAGCAGACAATGAGACACTGGATTGCAGGCTTACCCGCTCTCTCTCTTTTTTTTTAATGCCCCAGGACCATCTGTCTCCTCTTTCCCGATACAGCCTTGATGTCAATACCCTTTCCCATCATCTCCATAAACTTTCACGAGTCTCTAGAAATTCAAATGCTTTTCATATTTTGGCAAGTAGGAAATATATCAGGCAAGTCAGTATCCATGAAAACAATAGTACATGTTTTTTAAGGAAGCATAAAGTCACAAATGACAGGGAATGGCAGGCTTAGGCAACTCCACGATCCATTTGCAGGCATTCATGCGGGCCTGCTCAGTACCTGCATATGGCATTATAGGCTGGAGCTCCAAGTCTTTTCCACCCCCCAAGTCTCAGGACACACTCTCTCAAACGAACATGCGTCCGCCTCTGCTGGCAGCTCGGTTCCACCCATCTGGATTGGTAATTGCATTTCCTTCCTCATTCTCTCTCTGTCTGGACAGGCTTTTCCTGTTTCCTCCGGATGGCATTTTATTTGAACTCAATTCCTCATTCTTCTTCCTTTTCCCTTCCACCCACTCCTGTTTGGCCTCTCATTAGCTCCATACATGCCTTACGTCTTCCTAATGCCCATCTTCATATTTCCACGAGATGGTGGGATTACTCTGGCATGTTGATTGTAAACTATATTAGACCAGTACATACACCCCAGAAGGAGACAGAAGACAAAATTGATGCCTTTGAATTACAGTTTTGGCTAAAAATATTGGATACGTCATGGATACCAGGAGAATGAACACTATTGTCTTGAAAGTATAGCCAAGATGCTCCTTCGAAGGGAGAATGGTGAGAATTTTGTCTTGCATACTGTAGACATGTTACCAGGAGGGAACAGTCCTTGGTGAAGCATATCATGACTGATAAAGTAGAGGGTCATGACTAGTCCTTCCTGATAACAAGCTCACACTACAGGAGACAACTCTCACCATCCTTGTTTTTATAAGGTTGAAAGCAAAGGGATTGCATTTTGCTGACCTTCTGACCCTACCCATAGAAAATAATCTGATTAATAACCCCTAAACACAATTTTATGACCCTCCCCAGGAGAGAGGGGAGAAAGTGCTGAAATAATGAAAATGGCCCCAGACCCTTGATACTATCTGCAACCAGCCAACCTAGAATGGATAAATATCCTACACTTGTCTTTGGTGCTGACACCAACTGAGCCTCAGCTCACTTTCACCAAAGTGTGCATTTTAAAGAAAACATTTGCTGTACACTCGGCTAGTATTGCTTCTAGACTTTGTAGCGAGTTTCGACCTTTCTGTTCCTAAGGAACATTCTGGCTGTCCCATTTCCAAGACAACTTACTGAAGGCCACATCTTTCTCCTACGGAGCAGCTGATGGGTTCAAACACCTGACCTTTCAGTTACAGTCATATGCTTTAACTGTTTCACCCCTATTGATCCTTCCACGAATTTCAGCCTTGGGAATCTTATGGAGCAGTTAGTTCTACTCTGTTGTATAAGGTCTCTGTGAGGCAGTCAACTTAATGGTAAGAGATGCAAACAAGAGAATATTTCTGTCTACAGTAAAGGTGTCATTACCTGTGATGAGAGTCATGCTCCCCGAGCTCGTTCTTGAGTTCTGGAATGGGCCCATTATATGTGCAGGAGTTGGTTTGTGCTAATAGTACCACTCCATGAGAATTGTGACTTGGGGCTCTAGTCCAAAAATGCTCTTCCTCTGATTGTTAACTGTTGCTGTGAACATAAAATTCCCCTTCATTTTTGACTCACGTCTTTTATCGGCTTTCCTTAAAATTAGCCGGCTGGCTTTCTAGCAAGCGCAGTGTGATGGTTAATGATACATGTCACCTTGATCAGCTTATTATCTCAGTGGTTCAGCAGACTTCGGACTGATTGCTCTTCCATCTGGAAGAGAACAGCACCATCTCTGTGATGTCATCTGATGTGATCAGCCCATTGGTTGAGAGAAGAGTTTCTCTGGAGTGTGGTCTGCATCCACTATATGTGGCAAAGCTCACTGAATGGCGGTGTGGACTCCAGTTCTTGGAACGTGAGTCAGAAAGCAGCCATCTGACTGCAGATTTCGGACTTGGCCAGCGCCTGCAGCCCCGCGAGCCAGCAGCTGGCAGCCCCACTTGCTGATAGCGGGCATGTGGATTCTTGCAACCATGTGAGTCATGAGAAGCTTCCAGGCAGATGCTTGACTCAGACACCTTGGGACTTGTCAGCTTTCGCTAGTGCATGAGTCATTTCCTTCTCTTCCTTCCCTCTTCTCTCCTCCTGTCCCGTCCTCTCCCTCATTTCCCCTTCCTCTCTCCTTCACCTTTCACCCTTTCACTCTCACATCCTTGCCCCCTCTCCCATCTTTCACTTCCTCTTCTGGTTTTGCTCTTCTAGAGAACGCAGGCTAAGACATAGAATACAATCTCACACCCTTTAAATTTCTTGACAGAATAAAGATTATGTGGTTACTTGGTCTGGGGGAGTGGAGGCAGCATCAAAATGCCAGACACAGAACAAATGGTTTTCCATCATTTGTGGCCATTCAAAGGAGCAGCTGATAAACCTTCTCTCCTATGGATTGGGACCATGGGGCCAGAGGGGACACAGGATTCCAGGCTTCTGTGACAATACTGGGTTGGCCTTGGTGGTGGTAGTGGTGTGGAAGTGGTGGTGGTAGTGATAGTGGTGGTTGTGGTAGTGATAATGATGGTGGTAGTGAAGGATTTGATGGTAATTGTGGGAAGGTGATGGAGGTGGAGCTGGTGGAAGTGGTGGTAGTTATGATGGTGAGGAGGTTGTGGAGGTGGTGATGGTGGAGGATCTGCTGCTGCTGCTGGTGGTGGTGGTGATGGTAGAGGTGGTGGTGGAGATTATGGTCTTGGTGGAAGTAGTGGTGGAATTGGTGGAGGTTGTGATGGCATAGGTGGTGGAGGACCTACCTGGTGGTGGTGGTGGAGGTGGAGGTGGATTAGAGGAATAGGAGGTGGTGGTAATGACAGTGAGTAGGTGGGGGAAGTAGTAATGGTGAAGGACCTGGTAGTGAATGGTGATAATGGTGGTGGAGATGGTGATAGTGGAGGACCTGGTGGAGGTGGTGGTGATGGTGGTGGTGGTGGTGTGGTGGAGGTGGAGGTGGTGGTGATGGTGGTGGTGTGGTGGAGGTGGAGGTGGTGGAGGTGGTGGTGATGGTGGTGATGGTGGTGGTGGTGGTGTGGTGGAGG
>NW_006399805.1:8713621-8740541 GCF_000299155.1 Elephantulus edwardii | reverse complement strand
GGTGGTGGAGGTGGTGGAGGCGGTGGTGGCAGTGGTGCTGATTGTAGCAGAGGTGGTGGTGATGATGATGGTGAAAAGTTCCAGGTTTGAACAGAAGCTCCCACTAACTGCAGATTTCTCTACTGAGAATTCATGAGTGCTAATATAATCAACACCCATAGACCAGCAGTAGGCATGGCTCCAATAGACATAGGTCAGATTCTTGGCAGCAGGGTGTGGGTGGCGTAGGGAGAGAGAGGGTAAAAGCCAGGATTCCATTCTCATGACTCTGTCATGAGTCAGGTCTGATGCAAATCAAGTACTTTTTTGTTTTCATTATTATTGCTTTTTAAAAATCAGTATCTTTATAAATTCTGTCCTTACTTTTTTTTGGGGGATTGGAAATATTACCTACACATTGATAGATGTATTTTAATACATGGATACACAAAAATACTCAAATCACAAAACTCTCCTTCTCTGATGAAGATGAACTGCACATTGGCACTTTACCAGTTGCAGCAATACCTCCACTTGTGGAAAGTTCTGGATCACCTGGTTTGTCCCTGGGAACAAGGATGACGTATCTCATCAGAAAATTAGTGAGTGGTGTCTGCATGGTCTTTTTCTTTTTTCCCCTGATGTATTTTGTGGTAACACCTCACTGCTTCTGGAAACTTCTTAGTGATGTTAACAAAATGGTCAGCACTTGAGTCTGTGTTTTCAAACAATTAAAGAAAGTCCTTGCTTAAAAAAAAACAAACAAATTCCAGTTAACATTTGTTGTTGTTGTTATGTGCTGTCAAGTGGGATCCAACCCATAGCTAAACCTTCAGCTGGTTTTCAGAGGCAGGAAATCTCAAGGGAAGATATTGCCCATCTTTCTCCCATGGATTTGAACCATGTACCTTTGGATTGGCAGCACAGTTCCTCTCATGTATGCCAGCAGAATTCCCTCGCTTGGCTCACCAGCACTAATCCTTACACTGCGAAATTTGTTGACAGATACTTTCCTCCTACTTCCTCATTGTTTTTTATTTCTTCAGTTTCTATGCCCTTTCTTCATGGCCCAGGAGTTGGTCCCTGATGGCGATACTAAACTACAAGTTTCATCCTCATCATGTTTTTTAAGTGGCAAATTATAACATTGAGCATTTTTAAGCAAACCTCTGAGAAGGACACCATCAGTAAATTTTAGTCAGCAACATATTTCTAATAATGAAGATGTACCAAAACCCAACAACAATAGTACAGTTGTAAGTGTGGTTGTTGTAGCTTAACTATGTCCCAAGTCAGTTTGTGGTAGAGAACTTGTGTACACAGGCTGAGGCTGAGTTTGTCACTGGTTGAGGGTAGAGGTCCAGGAGCATCAGAACTGGGTAGGGGATTGTATTCTTAGTGCTCCAGTGCACTCAGATAGTGCACACAATACACACAGAGAACTCAGGAAGAAGCATGTCTAACGCATGATGAATGGGCTTGTTTTGCACTGTTAATGGGTTCCACTGGATGCTACAATGCAGCCAAGGATTCAGTGTGTCTTTTCCTGACCAAGGTTACTGCTTGGTCAGGTATTCGGGCTCGTTCCCAGAATCCTGTGTGGGGAGGACTGCATTACTTTATCTAGGACCCTCTCAGGTGCCTTGCAGCATCACAGAGATTCCTGGAATGTTGGTCTGTGGCACCAAACAGCTCAGCAATTTCCAAAGCCTTCTGATTTATGGCTGCAGCTTCTGGATGGATTCAGCACAGCTTCCTGAGAGGAGTGGGAGCAAGCTGCAGATAGCTGAGTGCTCATTTTGAATCTACACTGGAGTGGGTATCACTGCTTTTCCTAAAAATTTCTCCCAAACCTTTTCTTAAAGGACCAGAGAGCAAATATTTTCGATATTGGGGATGATTCATTCTCTGCAGCAATCACTCAGCTCAGAGATTATTCCAGGCAAGTCGCCAGAGCGAATGCAACAGAAATGGCTGCATTTCAAGAAAACAGAGCAAGGGAACACCAAATGGTTTAAAATCAAGAAAGGTGTGTATCAGGGTTGTATCCTTTCACCATCCCTATTCAATATGGGTGCTGAACAAATTATTTGAGAAGCTGGACTATATGAAGATTGTAGTGTAAGAACTAGAGGAAGATTTCTCAATAATCATTAGTCAGATGACACCTTGCTTGCTGAAAGTGAAGAGGACTTCAAGCACTTGCTTGAAGATCAAACACTGCAGCCTTCTATTTCAATTGCATCTCAATATAAAAAAACAACAACACACAAACCAAAATTTCTCATGATTGGACCACTAAGCAACTTATAATAGATGGAGAAAAGGTTGAAATTATCAATGACTTCCTCTTACTTGGATCAACATTCAATACACTTGGTACCAGCAGTCAGGAGATTAGGAGATATATTACACTGGGAAAGCCTGCAGTCAGGGACCTCACCAAATTACTGAGGAACAATGATATCAATTTGAGGATTAAGGTACACTTAATTTTGATCATGGTCTTTTCAATCACTTTCTACGCATCTGAAAGCTGAACAATGAATAAGATGACAAAAGAAGAATTGACGCCTTTGAACTGTGGTGTTGGATATGAGTGCTGAAGATTCCATGGACTGCCAAAAAGAACAGAGGTATGTCTTGGAGAAGGTCAGCCAGAGTGCTCCTTGGAGGCAGAGATGATGAAGCTTCCTCTCACATACTTTGGGCATGTTGTTAGGAAAGGCTATTCCTTGGAGAAAGACACTATCTTTGGAAAGGTGAGGGGATGGGGAAAGAGAGGAAGGCCCTTTACCAGGTGGACTGGCACAGTATCTACCGCCATGGGCTTGTGTGTGTCAGAGATGTGGGGTTGGCACAGGATAGGACAGGGGTGAGATCTGCTGTCCACAGGGTCACTAAGGGTCATACTCAATAACATTTAACAACATATACATGAATCTATTCATATGCTTTTACCAAACATGATCATCAAAAGCTCAAACGCAACCTGTCAAGCAGGTTCTGACTCACAGTGACCCTCCCTGGGGTTTCCGAGGCTGTAGATCGTAATGGGAGGAGACAGCCCATCACCCTCCAGCAGAGCTGCTGGGGGGATCAGACCACCGGGGATGCACAGCCTTTTGGTGGGAATGCCACTCACCGCCCACGCCATCAAGGCTCCCTAGTAGAATCACAGTTCCCATGTGGTGTCATCAAAGTATGTTCCACTGATAACCAACAAAGAGTCCTGGACATTCTATAGGACAGTTGTGTGTGATCTGTCCTACAGGGTCCTGTGACTAGGATCTCCATGACGGCACTGGCAGTGGGTTACTCGGGTCTGTCTCCCGTGGTGACGTGAGGTCACTGAGATCACTTGGTTTAATGCTCTGCTCTCAAAGCTCTGGAATTCTTAATACTTTTTTTAACAGAGTCCTAACATTTCCATTTTGCACAAGGCCCCGTATTCTATAAAGCAGATTGGTTCTGTAAAATCTTTTTATTTCTGTAATGCCACAGTAAGCCTGCCCAAAACCAAATTAACTAGTGCTCTGGAGAGTCAATTGATGAAATGGGCATATGGAAGAGATTTGTTGTGTGCTCAAAGTACCATAAAGACAAACTCTTAATCTGGATCTTACGCATTAAACGGACATATGTTTAAAAAATAGGCTCATCTGAAGTTGTGATTAGGGACCATTTTGAATGACTCTGGCTCACGGAGATTCTATGTCAACAGAATGAAACACGGTCCAGTCTTGTGCCATCCTTGTGCATCTCCACTGAGCCCGAGCCCACTGTGGCCACCACGGTGCCAACCCATCTCACGAGGGTCTTCATTTTTGGCTGACCTTCTCTACCAAGCATGATGTCTTTATTCAGGGACTGGCCTCTCTTGATAATATGTCCAAAGCATATGTGACAATCTCACCATTCTTGCTTCTAAGGAACATTCTGGTTGTACTTCTATTGTTTTCTTATTAGCTTTTAAAATTGTGATTTGAATGCATGTTTATCAAGAAATCGGTTTTTATTCATTCATACACTTTTTAGTTTAGCTTTTTTTTGCTGTTGTTGTTGTTGTTCCACTTCGCTCTTCTCTCAACCCTCATTCCATAAGGCATGTTCTGTCCCAGTTTGTTAATTGCAATACACATAACACCTAATTATCCACTCCTTTCAGAGTGACCTTCCTTTCGCCTATGGCAATACAGTGTACAGTATTCATTATCTATCTGTTCTTTTCCTGTTTTCCCTGCTAACCTCAACCCTACTCCCCATAGCCATCACATTTTTATAACAGTGGTCTTTTACAATTCTTTTTTCCAAGATAGACTTGCATTTTTGGAAATCTGTTATATAGTCAGTATTCTTTGCCAAGCCACAATTCAAAGGCATATATTCTTTGATCTTTCTTATTCATTGTCCAATGTTCACATGCAAATGGAGTGATTGCTCATAGCATGGCTTGGATCTGGTACAACTTAGGCCTTTCTAAAAAGGAAATTATCATCTTTAAATAAAAAAAGGTGACATTTTAGACCTCTCTGTTGTAGCCGTGATTAAGGACTTAACCTTTAATATTAATAATTTGCTGAACTATCAAGTCTAATGCCATCAGGTACCTACTACACACTGATTCCAAGTCCAACATAATTCCAATTATATTTTCATTTTTCACACATATATCTCTGAGAAGTCAAGAAGGAGTTGGCATCCAGATTTTCTAGAGCCAGTGAGGGTGGGTGAATCCCCGAAACAATGGCCCTGAACCTTACTTTCTGAAAGTGAAGAAGACCTGAAAGGCTTGCTGCAGAAGATAAAAAACCACGGGCTTCAGTATGGATCACACGTCAACATCAAGAAAACACCATTTCTCACTATTGGACAGAGAAGCAACATCATGATAGATGGGGAAAAGACAGAAATTTTCAATAATTTCATCTTATTTAGATCCACAATCAATACACTTGGTACCGACAGTCAAGAGGTCAGGAGACACACGGCACTGGACAAGTCTACAGTCAGAGACCTCTCCAAATTACTGAGGAGCGATGATGAGTTTGAAGACTAATGCGTGCCTGATTTAGGCCACAGTCTTTTTAATGACCGGCTATGTATCTGAGAGCCGTACAGTGAATAAGGATGACAGAAGAAAAATTGATGCCCATGATCTGTGATATTGGAGAAGAGTACTGAATATCCCATGTACTCTCAAAAGAACAAATAAGTCTTAGAAACAGTGCAGCCAGAATGCTCCTTGGAGGCAACATACTTTTTAAAAAAAATTATTTTTATTATTTTTTGTGTGTGTACCCTCAAATCTGATCGACTGGTACAGGAGGAGATTGTCCCTCCCTCTCCAGCAGAGCATCTGGTGGATTCGAAGGAGGCAACATACGTTGGACATGTTGCTAGGAGAGACTATTCTTTGGAAAGGGACACAATGCTTGGGAAGGTGGAAGGTCATCAAAAAGAGGAAGACTTTCAATGAGATGGATTGAAACAATGACTGCAATGGCTTGAGTGTGTCATAAATAATGAGGACAGGACAGGAAAGGACAGGTCCAGATGTGTTGTTCATAGGATCACTGTGAGTGGTACTCAACTTGATAACACCTAACAACAACAGCAACCACAACAACATCCTTAAATCTCAAACTAAGCATATTCCCTGAAGTCTTTTTCAAACCAGCAATAATTTGGCTTAACTAGGGAAGAATATTTGCCTTGAGCTTTGTGCTCTTTTGAAGAACTGTCTATGCAGAATCAAAATGAAAATAGCAACTTAAAAGGTTGGACAGGGAGTTTAGAGGACGATGATTTTATGTTAATGGGAAGGAACAACTTGGGAAGGAGATTGAGAGACATTGTATGCATGACAAGGCACTGAATTGTACATATAGAAAATGTTGCATTAGTCTATGTTCTGCAGTGTGTATTTTCAAAAAAACCCAACAAAAATAAATCCGTAAAAATATAAAAGTCAACAGAACAGATTTGTCAGAACAGTCAGACGCTTGCCAATTGAAATTTTCATCGTACCTCAATATTTTGATAGTGCTTGCACACCAGTTTTCTATGGCTTTAGGCTATTGGCCTGAGCTTTCAGGCAATTGACCAAACGAACTCAAGTTAACTTGACCAGCCACCAAAGTGATGACTCAGCAAAGCAACTGCCATTCGAAAAGTCCCCCATTATTCCAGATCGAAGGGAACGCGGAACTGTTCATAGGCCCAGTTACTTCAGAAGTGGATGACCATTCCTTCTTCTGAGTTTGTCTTAATCTGATGAAACCTGTCCGCCATGGGTGACCTGCTGGTGTTAAAACACTGGTGGCTCAGCCTCCAGCATCACAGCAGCCAGCAATCTACTGACGGGAAAGCCTGTACTCAGAAGAGCAAGCTATGAACAAGCGAGCTTCGTACACGCACACACATTATAAAGTAAGCAGCAGTGTTTCCTTTAGCCCTTCTCTTCCTCCCTTACTACCCCTCCACCTCATCACCCCCTCTCCCCACAAGCAGTATAGCAAACTGGTCAATAAATGCCATATGTTGGATCTAATACCGGCAGAGTCTAGTTGAGCCTACTGACTTCTCCCAAGAATGATGGCTCAGATTCTGGTCTCATCCGCTCCTCGTTTGAGTGTTCCCTGGCAAAGAAGATGGTGCTCCAGCAGTGTCTGCGGCACTGGACTCAAGTGTGTTGGGGCTGATGAGTATGATGCAAGGCAGGACAGAGTTCAGATCAACTGTGCATGGGGTCGCTATGAGGCATCCTGGACTCAGTGGCAATTAACAACAGCTTCAAGGAAACTCAGGTAGCATAGCTAATCCCATGAAGATTGCTAACCAGGAAGTTCTATGGAGGAGAAGTTCACACGTTACCTTCTGAGATAGTAAAAGAGGTTGTCTCCTCCTGTGAAGGTGAGCAACCTTGGGATCCTTATAGGGTCACCATGAGGGGGAGCCCAGCTAATGGCTTGAGTGGGCTTCTAGTCAATGTCTTCTTTACCTTTCACCTTGAACATTTGTACAGGAAAGTGATATAATCATCTCTTGATTTGTTGACAAGTGAGAAGAGATGGATGAAATAGTTTACTGAAAGACAGAATGGAAAGGAAGGAGGTAACTGAAAACGCCCTGCAATAAGTGGTTATATGGTTAGCTATCTAGAGCTGCTGTTACAGAGACATCGCAAGTGATGGCTTTGCCAAACAGGGTTTTATTCTCTTATAGTTCAGGAGCAAGAAGTCCAGATTCAGGGTGATCCCTAGGGGAAGGACCTCTCTCTGTCAGTCCTAAAGGAATGTCCTTATTTCCTTCAGCATCTGTAGCCCCAGACTACGTTGGGCAGCTTCACTGGGGAGGAAGTTTCCTTGGACAGAGATCTAAATCCAAATGAA
This sequence comes from Elephantulus edwardii, assembly GCF_000299155.1. NCBI lineage: Eukaryota > Metazoa > Chordata > Mammalia > Macroscelidea > Macroscelididae > Elephantulus > Elephantulus edwardii. The sequence continues at coordinate 8,733,168 of NW_006399805.1, read as the reverse complement.
TGCACTCTATTCCTGGTGATTCTTGATGGTACTCAGATCCCCCGCTCTGGCCACATATTAGAAAACTTCCAGTGCATGTGATTAAGCAGGATTACCTTCCACCCTTCGTCCTTTTGCCACTATTCAGTTTAATAGATCCTGGAGCATCATCACATGATGCCACTACGTGCATGTGTTTTGGGGAACATAATTCAATCTACCGACACTGTGTCTAATAGCTTGTATGGAATATGGAAGAGTTTGTCTTTCTACTCAGACCGAAACTATCTCATGTATATTCTTATCTGACTAAATCACCAAGATGTGTGAGCACAGAGTGAAAGGGGAAGTTTTTTCCCATACAGGGCAGGCTTGTGTTAGCATCCTTGTTTTAGAACAATATATTTTAATTGTGAGGAACATTTACTTAAAGACTTTTGATTACTATTAAATACATTCTGTAAGATCAATGCTTAGTTTAAAAAAGAAAGCGTGCTTTTGACTCTAACAGCTGAAAATTTTGCTAAAGGGAAAAAAAATCAGAAGAACTGACTTCAATCCAAGCTTGAGTAAGTAAAATATGGTAAGACAAGCTACCAGAAAGAGTTATAAATGAAAAATATATTTGCATATAAAATGTGGGTCTTCTTTTTAAATATTGTATGACTTTTAGAAAACACCAAGCATTTAAAGAAGGCTTGCTGTTGTGGTTGTTCTGTGTGGTCGAGCTGCCTGTCACTCACAGTGACCAACAGCTCTCAAGCCTGCACTGTCCTGAACGAGTCTTACTGATTCCAACACACCTACCTCCAGTATGCCAGTTACTGTGCCAGTCTGTCTCATCAGGGTCTTCCTCTCCTGTCCTGTTCCTCCACCCTTCTGAGCATGACCTATTTGTTCACATGGTGATAGAGAAAGGAATAAAAGGAACTATAAATAGCATATTTATAACAAGATAACAAAATTGTTGTTTAAGACATTAAAAAAAAACAAACCAACAAACCAACCCAAATAAACCTTCAATGAATGCTTTCTTCTGTTACTAAAAAAAAGAAATTTCATATAATGATCTAGAAAATTCTTTTTTATTAACTCTTTCTTATTGATTTAGGACTGTTTTAAGGACATTGGAGTAAATTTATATCACCACAACCCACTTGACGGCTTGTCATACTGTTGTGGCTCGCATGTTGCTGAGATGCTAAAGCTACACTCCTGCTGTTTGAAAGACCAGCACAACAGAACAATATTCTACTCATTTATTTTGGACACATCACCAGGAGGGATTCATCAGTGGAGAAGGACATTATGCTTGGTGACGCAGAGGGCCAAGAGGTCCTCAGTGAGATGGATTGGCACAGAAGCAGTAATGATGTATTAAAATGCGTTGACAATCATGAACATGACGTGGGACTGACTGATGTTTCCTTCTGTTGTATGGAAAGTCACCAGGAGTTGTCAACTTGACGGTATTGATCAGCTCCCTGTGGGAGACAGATGGACACTTAACTCCCACGAGATTTACTGCCTCTGAAAACTCACTGACGGCTCAGCTATGGGTTGATTCTGACTTGATGAAACACCACCACCACTACATCGTCTAACTAGCTATCCAGGTAGCTGGCTAGCTAATGTCCTTCCTATCACCTAGGTGCTTCCCTGCCTACCTACCTACCTTCCTTCCTATTTGTCGATCTATATATGATTTTATGGCATAGTTCCCTCCTAATGCTTATAACCTACTTAGGAAAAACCACACAAATAAAAACCAAATGGATTTCATACAGTTCCTCACAAATGAAAGGAATGAAAAACAAATAATATTGATACATTTTCAAGTTTTGAGATTTTTTTTATGATTTGGTATTTCTTGTAGTTATTATTGGGCATATACACAGGAGAAGATAGACCAGTTCAGTGGTTTTTCTAAGCACAATCCAATGACAGTGATGACATTCTTTGAGGTGTACAGCCATTGTCCCTGCCCTTTGCTGAGCCTTCGTCCCCCAACAACATCAATTTCCGGCCTTCTCAGGGTCCCATCCAATCCTTCACGCTGCTGCTGTCAGTTTGACTCCATGCAGATTGATTTTTTTAAATTCAATTTTATTATTTTTGTGCGTGTACTGTCAAATTGGATCTGACTAGTACAGGAGGAGATTGCCCCTCCTTCTCCAGCAGAGCATCTGGTGGATTAGAACTGTGCACCTCTGGGATTGCAGTGCAGCTTCTTGCCACTAGGGCACCAGAGCTCCCTCAGACTGATTTTTTAAAAGCCAAATACAAGAGGCAGAAATTCTCTCAAAAACGTTTCATATAAATAAAATGAAATTTCTTTTTAAAAAAAAAGTAAAGGAAAAGAAGAAAGAATATATCAACCCTAGGGGTGGAGGGACAACACAGGAGGGGAAGGCCCTCTATGAGGTGGATTGATTCAGTGACTGGGATAATCGGGATGGGAGTGTCAGAGACAGTGCGATTGGCACAGGATAGAGCAGGGTTTAGGGCTGTTGTACATAGGGTCGCTATGAGTCGCAAGCGACTCGACGGCACATAACAGCAGCAACAACAACAGGACAAACAGGCTAAATGCCTGTGATGGGAAAATTGAGAAAGGCAATGACTGCCTGGCTGTCACAAGTCCAGAGTTCATCTCTTTGGACAAGGATGTTAAATTTTGCTAATAGGCCCCTAGGAAATTTTGAAATAACTTTACTTAAATTTTATAAAGCATAATGTAATGCACTCTTTACTTATTATATTATGCCTTCAGGACACAAAGTATATATATTATGATAAATATTTTGGTTATTGTGTGTTTGTTTTTTTTTTACATACAATATGCCCATATAAATAATGTACACATATCTACAACTCTTCTAACTCATTGCCCCATAGCTCACTTTTTCTTACGTAGCTCACCTTTCAGTGGATTTGCAGAGGTTATAAATCACACTAGAGATCACTTATCTTTCTTTGAGCTGATTGGTGGATTTGAACCTGCTATCTTTAGATTAGTAATACAACACTCTACAGAAAGCTGTATCAGAGCTTTCCAGCAGCAACAGTCAAAAAAGAAAAAAACATGTTGCATTGGGAAAGTCTGCTGCCAAAGACTTGCCCAAAGTGCTAAAGAGCAAAGCTATTAGCTTAAAGACTAAGGTTTACCTGATGCAAGCTGTGGTATTTTCAATTGCTTCCTATGCATCTGAAAGTTGTACAATTTAAAAGGAAGACCGAAGCAGGAAAGAAATAAGGAAGGTTTAAGATGAATCGAAGCCTTTGAATTGTATGTTGTATTTGTTGGAGAAGAATATGGACTATGCAAAGGACAAACAGATTCATCTTAAAGAAAATTTTAGTCAGGGTGTTCTTCGAGGAAAGGATGATGAAACTTGGTCTTGTATACTTTGAGCATATTGTCAGGAAGAACCAGTCCTTGGAAAAATACATCATGCTGGAAAAGGTGGTCAATGAAAGAAAGGAAGACTGTCAGAGGGATGGGCTGGCGTGACGTCTACAGCAACACCATGACAGTGATTGTGAGAATGGTGCAGGGTTGAACAAGTGTCACACCTGTTGTTCATAAAGTTTCAACGAGTCAATGTTGTCTTGACAGCACCTAGCAACAATATCTATAACTCTTAGAAATGACAAAATGATATCTGGCATGGTTTGCCTACGCATACATAACCTGTGCACTCTTTGTGACATTTCTGCAAGTGAATTTCAGCCCACTCAGCAGTTTGAAAAGGTTAACTTTTTATCATATTTGTATAATCAAGATATAAGTTATGATCTGTATAAAGAGCAAGAGCCACGTGTGGACACCATATCTGACCTTTAGCAACTCCTCAAAGGGAAACTGCCCTTACCAACAACAGTAAGAAGACAAAACCAATGCCCATGAAGTCAGACAGGTTCCCCCATGTTCCCACACCTCTTTTTATCAACCGAACACCAGTCTTACTGGATTATTGGACCCCAAATCCATCGCAATAGTTCACAGACCACACAGACAATATTAGAGAAGTCAAAACACTATAATTCAGGTTGTTGTTGTTAAGTGCCGTTGAGTCGTAGATGACTCATAGCAACCCTATGAACGAAAGACCTGAGCACTTGTAGAACTTTCATCATTTCTCCACATTCATAGAGTTTCCGGAGGCGAGCTATATTGGAAGTGGATGCCACTACTGCTTCCAAGCATGTTTTAATCAGACACAAATAATAACTTGGTCAGGACAGCTGCCTGAATGTGCTCTCAGGCACCTCTGCTTTGAGCCTCACAGCTTTAGGGTAGTGTTACAAAGCTTATTACAGCTCTCTCCTCAAGTCCTCCAACAAACTTAGGTGAAGGCTCTTAGCTCTGATTCTCCAGGGGGCAGCGGTCCCAAGGTCTGCTTTGTCTCATGCCAGCTCTCTGGTTCTCCACCGTGGCTGCTCTGTCTGCTGCTTCCATAGGCAGCTGTATCTGCCCCTAGTCTCTGGCTGATGCAAGAATGTCTGGCCCTGAAGGATGTGTGCTGTCTTCTCTGGCTTCTTTGCTGGTGGTAAAGGTCTCACATTTTGCTGATGGATCCACTCAATTTAATGGGGAGACTAGCAAATCCTTTTGTGGATTGATGAGATTAGCCAATCCCCTATGGATAGGCTAATACACGTTATCCACCTATTCCCATACATCCACATGGCAAAGTCGGTCAATGTCTAGGGGAGCCATTTTGAAAATTAAACCCATAACACCAGATGGTCAAGAAGGTATGAATCAAGTTTGGTGACTCCCCAGTAATTGGAAAATACACTATTGAAATTGTGTGTTTGCTTCCATTAATTTACCTTGATGTTATCTCAGTTGGAACCTTGAACTTACTGAAGACTCTTCATAAATCACATGCTATCAGTTAGAGGCGCCATTCAATCTGCATTGATGTAAGTATCACAATTACCTTCTAATTTTGGTTTTTTATTAGAGGAGTCAACAAAGCAACAGCTGAATTAAAACACCTTATCCTATCATCTTAGTGAAACCATTGACCTATGTTATGCCTGTTTATTTCAGGATCTAATTATGTCTTATTAGCATCAGAGTCTTTGATCAAAGACCAGGAGTCACCATGGTTATTTGCTTGCTATCTATAGAAATTGACCAATATTGTTCATTATAACTTTTACTTGTAGGGTATTGTGTAAAATCTACTTGGTTTATATGTATGTAAAAAGTCTCTTGCTTTTTGGATGCTTTGCAATTGGATTTCATAATCTCTTTACTAGAGACAACTAGTTATTGATGATATTGTACATCTTGAGTAAATTTCAATCTTGGGATCACTTTAGGATCATCTCTGGAATGAAATGCAGTCCTTCAGTCTGACTGAAAGTCAGTGCAAAAGGAAGAAGGGACAAGCAAAAGGGCATCAGTGAGAGAGTTCCACACTGGAGAGCCAGTCACCTGCCTGTGTACAGAGGACAGGAAAAGGAACCAGAGAAAGTGGACCTATGAAAACATGCTCAACAGAGATGTAAGGTAAAATCTCTTCAATGGGAAAAGGACTTCAAAGAATAGATTATCTCTCAAAAGGGAGCAAAATCAAGCTCTCTCTACTGTCAGTTCAGATCCAATCAGTTTCTGAAAGATGAAAGAGGAATCCAAGATTTCAGGAAGTGTTTCTAGATTCATAGATAGGGTCTTTCAGTAAGACAGAGAACTGCTGAAAGCCAATGACTTCCAGAAGACCAGGAGGTAAGATGGTCTAAAACTATAAAAAATTACATCTCAAGATTTATGAAGGCAATAAAATATAAAGCACCTCTTTATTTCGTAGTTTTAAGCTGAGGATTGTTGCTTACTCACTGATTTCTAGCTCCTAAGCGTTCATGGCACCCATTTTCCACCCTGAGACCATTCAGCTCACAGGGTTTGTACTTTGGGGAAATGCCTACATTAAATTAAATTTCCATGAGATTTGTTTTATCCTAATGTCACGAAATCTGTTAAACAGGGAAACACACTGAAATTGTGAGACATATTGGTGCAGTGTGCTTATGAATAACACGCAGGGATCGTATAGTTTCCAAAAATGTGTAACATGTTGATTGTGTGGAGAAACTGTGATCAAAGCCCCAATGTTGTCTCAAGTCACATAGGAACTATGCTCTTTTACTTTAAAAGAACATCTTTTTTGTTCTAATTACAAAATAATCCATGCCTATCTAAGTGGAAAATTAGTAAAATTTGGGGTGGGGGTGGGGCGGGGGAAATACCATTATCTAATGGTACTCTAACGTAGCTCTGGTAGTAAGAAGCTGAGCTGCAATCCCAAAGGCACACGGTTCAAATCCACCAGCTGCTCCACAGAAGAAGGATAACTAGTTTCCTCCCAAGTGATCTGCTAGAGGATCAGCTATGGGTCAGTTCTGGTTCGAAGGCACACAACAACAACAACAACAGAGGTACTGTCAGTCTTAGTTCTCTAGTGCCGCTGTAACAGATACCCCAGGGCTTTGACAAACAGAAATGCATTTCCTTGCAGTTTGTTGTTACGGCTGTGACGTGTCATGGAGGTTAGTTAACTCATAGTGACCCTATGGACAATAGATCTCAACTCTGTTCTATTCTGCACCATTCCTACGATCCCCACCACATTTTGAGTCCATTGTTCCAGATAATTGTACCGATCCATCTTTTTGAACATCTTTGCCATTCTTCGTTGATCCTCCAAGTATGTGAATGAAGCTTCACCATATTTTCCTCTAAGGAACATTCTAGTTGAGCTTTCTTCAAGACATACCTGTTTGTTCATTTGGCAGTCCATGGGATATTCAACACTCTTCTCCAACACCACAACTAAAAGGCATCCATTCTTCTCCTGTAATTCTTATTCATTGCCCAGCTCTCAGATGCATAGCAGGTGGTTGGAAGGACCATGGCTTGAATAAGGCTATGTGAAACATAACAAACTATGGCTAGCATTAAGAAGAATGGGAATTTCAGAAAATTTAATTATGCTTATGTGAAATCTAAACCTAGACCAAGACGCTATTGCCCGAAGGGAGCAAGGGAATACTGCATGGTTTAAAATAAGGAAAGGTTCGCATCAGAGCTGTATCCTTTCTCCATAACCATTCAAACTGAGCAAACCATCTGAGAAGTTGGCCTTTATAAAGAATATGGCATCAGAACTGGATAAAGACTTATCAACAACTTACATTATGCAACAACACAACCTTGCGTGCTGAAAGCAAGGAGAATTTGAGGTCCTTGCTGCAAAAGATCAAGGGCCACAGCCTTCAGTATGATTATATCTTAACATTAAGAAAAAAAAATGTTCACTAGTGGACCAAAAGACAACATCATGATAGATGGAGTAAAGACTGAAAGAGTTAGTGGTTTCATCTTACTTAGATTCACAATCAGCACCTTGGGAACCAGCTGTCAGGAAATCAGGAGACATATAACAGTGAAAAGTCTGCTGTCAGAGACCTCTCCAAAATACTGAGGATCAATGATGCCAGTTTTAAGACTAAAGTGTGCCTGATTCAAGTCAAGGTCTTTCCAATCACCTGCCACGCATCTTGAGAGCTGCGCAATAAACAAACATGACAGAAGAATTACTGAGGCCTTTGATCTGTGGTGTTGGAACTGCCGAAAGATCAAACAGGTATGTTTTGAAAAAGTGCAGCCAGGGTGCTCTTTGGTGACAAGGATGATAAAGCTTCATCTTACATACATTGAGCATGTTGCTAGGAGAGCCTATGCCTTGGAGAGGGCCATCATGTTTGGAAGGATCTAGTGAAAGTGAGGAAGACTCTCAGTGAGATGGATCAACACAGTGATTGCAGCAATGGGCTCAGGTGTGTCGAGGATGATAAGGAGATGACAAGGTTCAGATCTTGTGTTCACAGGTTCACTATGAATTGTACCTGACTCCCTGACATCTAACAACCACCACCAAGCTGGAATAGAGGATAAATAAAACCAGACTTCGACTGTGGTAGGAAATGAATAATGTTCCCTCAACATATATATCTTAGAATATTAACCCTAAACCTGTGATGTATTTAACGTAATGTAATCACTTCCAAGAATGCAACCTAATACAATCCATCTGCTGAGGTCATACCAATGTAGATCTCAACTCGCTGTAGAGGCAGAAGCGATTTATAGCTGTCTCTCCAGCATGTTTTTGGAGGCTAGACATCCCACAAGAGGAAGTGGCCCATCTTTCTCCCAAGGAGCAGCTGGTAGATTCAGACAACCTATTTTTGGGTTGGCAGTGCCCTCTCTAACTGCTAGATCACGAGAGCTCCCAGTATACGTAGATCTAAAATCTAGTCGCTTTTGAGTTTTAAGAAGAACAGCATAGACACAGATGCATCCATCCAGTGAGTGGGAAGGGAAGACAGGCCATGCAAGAGTCACTGAAGAACTGAGGAACACTTGAGGCTGTGGTATGGAAGGAACAAACACAGCTGCAACCCTGGCACAGACCTTTAGCCTCCAAAACAATAAGAAAGTACATTTCTGTTCTCTCAAGCCACCCACTTGTGGTATTTCTGGGATGGTAGCACTGGGAGACTCAGTCAAGTGCCAAGACCAATTAGCAGCTTGTAGAGTGTTCCTTAGTGGGCGGAGAAGGCCAGGAAAGCTCAGCCCAGCATGTGCTACTTGATGTAAAAAAAAAAAGTGTAAAATTAATCAATTTGCCAAATCCCTGTCTTGAAAGATTGCTGAGTGGTGAGGCAATTCACATTTTCATTCAAAACAAAAATTCCTTCATGCCATTTTTGGTTAGTAATGTAACACACACGGATTATGACACAAGGGCTCACGTTTTTACCAGCCTTACTCAGATATAGTTCACATACTCTACAACTGACCCATTTAGACTACACAATTTCAGGGTTTCTCCATGTATTGGCATAGCTGTGTAAAGCGTCACCACAAGCTAAGTTTACATTTTTTATCAATTCAAAAAGAAGAAACTCTGTCCTCCAGTCACCAGTCCTGGGATCCTATGCCATCACCAATCCACTTATTGTCTGTGGCTTTGGCTGCTGCAGACATTTATATAAATGGAATCAGACATTATGCGGTCTAACTAAATGATCAAAATTGCCCACTTCTAACCCTCTGCTTTGTCTTGACCTAACTTTCTTTCCTTCTTAAAGTCCTCTGAATGCTGCTTGTCCTCAAGTTTGAGCAAGCACTGTAAGAGAAAAAAAAAACCCAAACAGGGAAAAAAAACCCCACCTTAAACAATATATTGTGGAACACGCTCATCTTGTCATTTTTCCCCTGGGACTTTATTGCCTGCAATGCCTAAAATATCTGACCTTTGCCAGCTGACTTAGATAAGACTTGAGGATGCTGTAAAAATGGCATGGATGAGGAGGCATCGGCCTTGTTCTTATGGAGAGAGAGAATCTTTATCGACGTCAACAGTCTAAGGCACATACATTCGAACTGATTCCTATGATGCAGAGATCTGACATGCCTCCACTCTTCAACATTTTTTTTAACCAATTCTAACATCAATTCTTCCTCTCATGACTCTTTCCACTCGTGTTCAATAACTTATTGCAATGGTCACATGGAGCGCACAGACCATTCTGTCAGACATGGGTTTATCAAGGAAGTAGCACGTTACAGCTCATCTTCAGGAATGCTCAGGACCCAGCTCTTCCATCAAGACAGCGTCTTTTCACTAGTGTCCAAAGGCAGACCGCACTGAGGTCCTTGGCCCCTTAGCCTGACCTCTGCCTTACTCAGACAAGTATTACAAAGCTCTGCTGATGAGTCTCCAGTGGGCTCTGGTGGCCTAGCAAACAAGGGGTTGCCCTGCCAACCCAAAGATAAGTGGCTCGAATCTACCAATTTTTCATTAGGAGAGAAGGGCAATTGATGGCCTCTAAAACCCACCTGAGGGTTGACTATGAGTTGGTTCCACTCAACAGCAATAATTCTTAGAGTCTCTCAGATAAATATCCAGAGATTCCCCACCCCGCCAGTAAGGTTTGTTCTGAGGATACTTGGCTCTAACTTTTTGGTTTGTCAAACCTAATTTCATAAAGTACCGTGATCCATCTGCTCCATCAGCAAATCCTCTTGCAGAAGGTCTTCAGTTTCCTCAGTCTGCTATCTCGGAAGCCTGCCTTGCCATCTTTTCATCTCCTGGGCCTGTTGCTATCAGTTCTCTGCTGCTACCCCTGCTTTCTCTCCCATCCAGTCTCACAGCCTTTTTTTTTTTTGGTCTTCTGGGTCAAGGGGGTCCTCAGCACAGGAATCCTGGGTCCAAAGGACTTATTCTGCTCCTGTCTCTTCTTCTGGGTGGACATAAGGTCTCCCTTTCTGCTACAGGGAGGGCCCATTCTAAGCCTATCAAGATGACAAAATGGATCAACATCCTCCATAGGGTTCCATATCTTATTTGCATTGATAGCAATTATTCTTCTGGTAGGTCACAACTGCCTCATTTATGCCATCCACCCAATCAATTGGTGGTAGTTACAAAACTATCGCTAAAAGAATCGACCCACTGTTGATCCTCCAGCGGGTTTTCAGAGGCAATAAATCACATGGGAAGAGATTGCCCACCCTTCTCCCACGGAGCAGCTGGTGGATTTGAGCTGAGTGCCTTTGGGATTACAGCACAGCTTCTTGCCACTAGACCATTAGAGCTCCCCATAGCTAAAAGGGCCATTTAAAAAAAAAATTATTGCATCACAGTTATCCTTTTTTGGGGTATTTTTTTTTATGGGAATTGACACAGATCCTCTCAATTCTTATTCTTCACCTGGTAAAGGAGGAACTGACTCAATTACTCCCACTGATGACAGAAACTAAGGGTTGGTTAACTCAACACTGGTTGAACTGCTCTCCTCCCCACATGCTCCTGAACTGTGGCCCACACTCAGCCAACAGAATAGTAAGAACAGACTGATCTATGAAAAATACTGATTTCCGGTCTAATGATGTCACCTTTTCATTCCACTCTCCTATACGCCCCCACCCAGTTCTTCTAGTTATTCTGTGGTTAGGTGAATATATCTTTATAATTATTACATCTTCTCAGTGTGTTGTTAATTTTATCCCTGGTAACAGTTTAAAACACTATTTTATGACAAGCACTGTGGCAATTGGACAATTAAAACAGACATTGGGGGGAGGAAGAAGAACGAACTGGGGATGAGGGTGGAGAAAACAGTGCAACAATGAATGAATGAAAACCCAAAATCTCTGTAAATGTTCATTAAAACTAATAAAATTTAATAAAAAACAACACTATTTTATTTGTATAGAAAATGCTAAAATTTTAATGTAAAAGCATGCCATAAATGTGCCCCTTTTTTACCATTTTAAAGGGTATCTATAGTTCAGCGATATTAATTACGTTCATAATACTGTATAAGTATCATTATTTTGTTCAATATAGTACAGAATATACTCTATTCACCCAAATGTATATTTAGTATAGATATAGTTAAGGTGCAATGGTTCCGGTTTTTCTTCCTCCTTGTCAACTCTTGTTATTTTCCACTTATTTTTCAACAAAGAACTCATTAAGAATTTTATTTACATTTCCACACTGAATGATGATCCAGTGTCTGCAACAATGGCTTCAAATATACCAACAGTATATCTGATGATATAGATAATATACTAGATTACAGTATGTTCACCCAAACAGAAACTCCGTAACTATTAAGTAATAATCCCCCACTACCATCTCCATCAAGCTCCTGGTAGCCTCTAGTATACTTTCTGCTCTATGAATTTGTCTATTGTAGAAATTTCCTAAGACATTTTTCATTACAGATGGAGAAAAGATTGAGGTTGTCAATGATTTCATCTTGCTTGGATCACAAACAACACCCTTGATAGCAGTAGTCAAGAAATTAGAAGACGTATTACGTTGGGAAAATCTACTGTCAAGAACCTGTCCAAAGCACTAAAGGGTAATGATGAGTCAGCGATGAGTCAGTTTAAAAACTAAGGTGCAGACAACTATGAGGTATCATCTCACCCCAGGAACAGCAAAGTTCAACAGAGGAGCAAATAACAAATGCTGGTGAGGTTGTGGAGAGATTAGAACTCTTATTCACTGCTGGTGGAAATGATGCAACCACTATGGAATTTTCTCAAAAAGTAGTAAATAGAAACACCTTTTGATGCAGCAATTCCACTACTAGAAATATACTCTAAAGAAACCAGAGCTGCCACCCAAACAGATATATGCATACTTATGTTTCTTGCTGCGTTATTTATAATAGCAAAGAGATGGAAGCAACCCAAGTGCCCAGCAAAAGAATGAATGGATCGAAAACCAATATAATATTTACACAATGGAATACTATGCAGCACTGAAAACAAGGAGCTATTTATGTAATAAAATATTATATAACATGGATGACCCTGGAGGACATTATGCTGAGTGAAAGATCTCAGTCACAAAAGGGCAAATACTGCATGACACCACTGTTAAAAAACAGTACCGACATGAGGGTTGGGAGAAATGAAAAGAGGGGATAAATAATGAGCATTGCATTGGAAAATATGAAGGAAAGAACTGTTTCAAAGGAATATGTGATTAGGTATGATATGTATGGCAACAGTCCAGAATAAGAGGTGCATAGCAAAGTGGACTGGGTGGGGAAGGGCGATAATTGTGAAAAACAAATGAATATTTTTTTTAAAAAGTATACTGGGGGAGGGAAAAGGGAAGAAGAGGGGATGAAATGTGTAACAATTAATGAATGAAAATCTAACTTTTCAATAAACTTTCATTAAAATCACAATTAAAAAATTTATTTTAAAAAATCAACAACTAAGGTACACCTGATTCAAGCCATGGGTTTTTCAATTACTTGCTACACATCTGAGAGCTGGCTGATGAATAAGGAAGACAGAAGAGTAAGATGTCTTAGAGTTAAGGGTTGAAGGAGAGTACTGAATATCCCATTGCTCGCCAAAAGAACACATATGTCATGAAGAAAGTTCACACAGGGTGCTCCTTACAGCTGGGGATGGCAAATCTTCATCTCACATACTTTGGGCAAGTTATTAAGAGGGACCAGTCCTTGGGAAAGGACATCAGGCATGTCACATGACTGTGACAGTGTGCTTACGTATATCGGAGATGCTGATGGCACAGGACAGCACAAGGTTCAGACGTGTTGTTCAGTGGGTCACTAGGAGTCATAGTTGACTTGACAGCACCTAACAAGAACAACAGATATTTTCTAGAAGTGAAATAATAAGATACTGGTCTTTTTTAAAGTCTGGTTTATTTCACTTAGCCTCTTCTCAAATGTCATTTATGTTGTGGCAAGTATAAGAACATCATTTCTTTTTATGGTGGAATTTTACTCCACTGTAGACCACATTTTGTTTATACATTCACCTGTTGAGGGACATCTGGGCCCTTTCTACATTTTGCCTATTGTGAATAATGCTGTAAAAAATGTGATTTAAAAAAATGTGATGCGTAGGTATCTGTCAGCTTCCTTGTTCACTGTCTTTTGGGAGTCTAGGACTAGGTGTGGAGTTTCTAGGTCTTTTGATAGTATAGGCCTTGGAGTGGAATTGTTAGTAATTGCCAACTCAAAGGCAAGTGCTTCAAATACGCCAGACCCTCCACAGGAGAAAGATGAGAAATCTCCTCCCACTTGATTCACAGTATCTGAAAACTTGCTGGAGGGTTTTTCCTAGGGTTGGTAGGTGTTGTGGAGTTCAATACGACTCACAGCGACCACATAAACAGCTGACATGAAGCTTGTCCTGTCCTGTGCCATCCTCATCATCTCTGACCATTGCTAAAGTCAGCATGTCAAGCCACCTCACTGAAGTTCTGCTCTCCTTCGCTGACCCTCTATCTTTCCAAGCATGAGCTATTTTTCCAAGGAATAAACTCTCCTACCTACATATCCAAAGTATGAAAGATGACACTTCACCATCTTTGTCTCCAAGGAGCACTCTGGCTGCACTTTTTGCAAGATGTGTCTGTCTGTTCTTTTGGCCTCTTTGAAGAACTGCAGGGGTACTTGGCGTGGTGACTACACTGTTTTACATTCCAGCAAGCAAGAATGTGCAAACGTTCCAGTTTCTCTTCCTCCTTGTCAACAGTTATTATTTTCAGTTAATTTTTAAACCAGGAATTTTATTATGACTTTTACTTTTATTTCCACAGTGAATGATGGCCCACTGTCTGCAACAACGTCCTCAGACATCCCAACAATTGTGTGGCTGGCTCAGGACAAGGCCATATACGTGGTTCTATTTTCTAGCAGTTATGATGAGCCAGAGGTGACTGGCTGCTAATGACCATTTACCTGTGGACCAAACAGCCACTTGTATGTCTTCACTAAAGATATGTCTGTTCTAGTTCTTTGCTCACTTTTCCAATTCAGCATCTTTTCTAGTCTCTTTTTATTTTTTTTTTCTCGTCTACTTTGTCTGAAACTCATTTTACTGTTTGAACTTTCTTGTTGCTGCTACATGACACACTTTCTCACACTTTATTTTTAACCTCTATATATTTTGAAAATAACTTCTAGTTGTTTATTGACACTCTATTAGATATGGCATTGCAATCATAACTTTCTTTACTTCTTTAATCATAGTTTACTTCTTTGAACATACGCGTTTGCGGATTGGAATTATTTTTAAGTCTGCTATGTGAGCCTTCTCACAGGGAGTTTCTGTCACTTGCTTTTCCCTCTCAGTCTTGCTCACACTTTTCTGTTTCTCTGCATGTCTCAATTTTTTGTTGAAAACTAGATATTGAAAATAATCTGTTTTAGCAACTCAGATTTCATTTCCCTCACCCTGGGTATTGCTGTGTGCTTGTTTACTGGTTTAATGACTTGGCTAGATTATTCAGTGAATTCTGGTTTCCTCCACCGTAGGCCTTTGGTGTCACTCCTTCAAGGAGGCCAGCATGATCACCCGCAGTTATACTGAGTATCACTCTTCTCCTTGTGTCTTTTCCTGATTGCTTTGTTGAGCTGGCGTTCTCTTTGGTATCACACTCAGCTGTTGGCCCTTACAATGATCAGCAGATGCTCTAGGGACATAAATTGATCTACAATCTGACCCAAATAATCTCAGACCTATTTGTAGTGGTTTATTTGGAGATTCATTCTGACCCAAAAGGTTCTTCTTGGCTATTTTTTCCCTGATTCTCTTTGTTAAATTTCTATTTTTTTCTAAGGTTTACTGTGTCGCTTTTACAGAGCTAGCAGTTCTTTCTTATTTGTTTACCACAGAGCCTCCATAGACCACATAGGAGATTGCCCATCTTTCTTCTGTGAAGCAGTTGGAAGATTTGAACTGAGTGCCTTTGAGTTGGCAGCAAAGACTAAGCCAATATTTGTTGTTGTTATGTGCCATTCGGTCGCCTGTGACTCATAGCAACCCTATGTACAACCTCTCTGAACCCTGCTCTGGGGCCAATTTCATTGTCTCTGACACATTACCTCAGTCAGAGTCAATCCATCTCATCAAGGGTCTTCCTCTCTTGCTCTGTCCCTCCACCTTTCCACATGTGATGTCCCTCTCCAGGGACTGATCCCTCCTTGCAACATGCTCAAAGTATGTCAGACGGAGCTTCAAATCCTTGCCTCCAAGGAGCAGCCTGGTTTCACCCTCTCTAGGATGAACACGTTTGTTCTCTTAGCAGTCCATGGTGTATTCAATCCGTCTTACTGAAGATTGTCTCCTTTTGCATTAACCCTCATTTCTCCAAGTACAGCAACTACCCAAGGGCCTGGCCCTCCTGAGAGCATGGCATGCAGGAAGTACGGGCGACAAAGTCTCACCATCGTTGTTTCCACAGAATATTCTGGCTGCACTTTTTCCAAGACAGATGTATTTGTTCTTTGGCAGAACCACATCAGAGACTAGCAAATCGGGATCTGTTATGTGTAGACCAGGAATCTGCATTTTAAACAACATCCTCCCTCCCTTCAAAGAGACCGGTCTGCTCATCAACTCAAGGGATTTTTCACTTTCCAGGGAAAGGAGTTGTTTTTGTTGTTGTTAGGTATGAGCTATAGCAACCCTGTGAACAAGAAATGTGAACCGTGTCCTATCCTATGCTATCCTCATTGCCTCTGACACACCTGATCCCCTTGCTGCAGTCACTATGTCCATCCATCTCGTCCAGGGTCTTCCTCTCCTTTACTGACCCTTCACCCTTGCAAGCAAGGAATAGCCTCACCTAGCAACATGTCCAAAGTATGTGAGATGAAACTTAGTCATCTTTGCCTCCAAAGAGCTCTCTGGCTGCATCTTCTCCAAGATATATCTGTTTGTTCTTTTGGCCATCCATGGGATATTCAGTGCTCTTCTCCAGCACCACAGCTCAAAGGCATCAATAATCCTTCTGTCATCCTTTTTCATTGTCCAGCTCTCGGATGCATAGCAAGTGATTGTGAAGTCCATGGCCTGGATAAAGCACATTTTAGTTTCCAGACTGACACTCCTGGGAGCTGCTTGTTCTACCTAGCTGAAGCCATTTTGTAATTCTCTAAGAACATGTTTGGACATGTTGCCCTCCCTGAGAGGATAGGTTTCGGTTTACCCCACCCTGGGAGGATAGGTTTCGGTTTGCTGGGAACACCCTGCTAAGTAACCTTACTTCTCCTTTCCACTCCCCCCATTGTGCTCCTGTATATAAGCTGGGAATGCTTTCAATAAAATGGAGACTGGATCGGAAATTCGACTTGTCTCCATGCCTCTTTGCCTCCTGCCCCCCCCGCCCCCAATTCTCATTCTTCCCCTCCTAGGGTCACCGTTGAAGATCCCCGTGGGCCGGGGCATGACACTGTTGCTCTTCAGTACTCTGACATCAGACTTTCCCAATGCAACTCATCTGTTAATTTTCTGGCTGCTGATATCAAGAGTGTTAATGTCAAGCCAAACTACCTGGAGTTGTTAACAATCTTAGTCCCTTCTCCATCTATAATGAAGCCACCAATTGGCCCAGTGATGAGAATCTTTATTTTCCTGATGTTGTGTTTCAATCCACATTGAAGATTGCAATCCTTGATCCCCTGCAACAAATGTGTGAGGTCCTCTTCAGTTTCAGGAAGTAAGGTGGTGTTACCCGCCTAATGCAGGTTGTTGATGAGTCTTCCTCCAATCCTGATGCCACATTTCTTCTCATAGAGCCTAGCCTCCTGGATGATGCTATGGGCAGGATGTTGAATAACCTGAGAAGTATAAAAAGAAGATGGGAAGAGTACACAGAGCCACTATACCAAAAAGAACTGGCTGACACAGAAAAATTTCATGAAACAAACAGATGATCAAGAACCTATGGTAATTAAGGAAGAAGTTCAAGCTGCTCTGAAGGAATTGGGGGGGGGAAGGCCCCCGGAATTGATGGCTACCAATTGACGTATTTCAACAAGCAGATGCTGCCCTAAATGGGCTCACCAGGTTGGGCCAAGAAATCTGGAGGACAGCTACTTGGCCAACTGACTGGAAGAGATCCATATTTATTCCCATTCCAAGAAAAGGTATCTGACAGAGTGTTAAAATTAATTAATATCTTTAATGTCACATTCAATCAAGATCCTGCTGAAATTTAATCCAAAACCCGCTCGAAATGGCACATTAACAGAAAACTGCCAGATGTGCAGACTGCGTTTAAAAGAGGCCGTGGCACTGGGGACATTATAGCCAATATTATTAGATGGATCTTAGATGAAAGCAGATTGTACCAGAGGAATGTCTATCTGTGTTTCATATACTGTGCAAGGGCATTTGGATGTGTGGATCACAACAAACTGTAGCTGACTGTGAAGAATGGGAATCCCAGAACACTTGGTTGCATTTGTGTGAAACCTATTCTTGGACCAGGAGGCAGTGGTCAGAACAGAGCAAGGAAATACTGCATGGTTCAAAATTAAGAAAGGTATATGCCAGGGACGTGTCCTGTCTCCATACTAAGCCAATTAGTTCCCTATTATCCCACTTGCTCTGCTGGCCTCTTGGTAAGAAGCTGCTGCAGTTCAGGGACACACAGTCTGATTCACCGGTCACTCTGCTGGAGAAGGATGGACAGTCTCCTCCCACGTAATTCACCGCCTCTGAAAACCCGCCGAAGGATCAACTATGGGTTGGTTCTGACTTCTGTGGCACATACTGACAACTACCAAATCTCCATAGTTTTGCAGGATTCTCTTTTAAGTGATGATGATGATGATGATAATAATAATAATAATAATAATAATAATAATAATAATAATAATAATAATAAATCCTGCACTCTATCCAAATAGTTTGGAGGTCTCTGTTTTTACAGCCTCTTTCTTGGAGCAAAACCTCAGGGGTGAGAGTGATTGAAGAGCCAGTATTCTTATTTTTGTGTGAGTGTACCGTCAAATCAGATCTGGCTGGTACAGGAGGAGATTGTCCCTCCTTCCCCGGCAGAGCATCTGGTGGATTTGAACAGTGCGCCTCTGGGATTGTAGCTGCAGCTCCTTACCACTAGGCCACCAGAGCTCCCCGAAGAGCCATTATTCTTAACGTGATATATGTGACACAGAGCTTCTGCCCGGAAGAAGGAGGCGGCTGGACAAAGGAAGTCCTTGCCCCTCTAGTGTCCTTCCCTGGAACAGAGTTTCTGTAATGCAGAACTGGGGGAGATGGGAAATGCTGGCGGCTCGACTCTTGGCGGAAGATAGAGTAGCCTGAAACTGGGAGGCCAAGAGCTTTGTGTTCTCAAATGCATCTGCTAAAAGTAAAGCGTCTTGTGTACTGAGCTAGGAATGCGGGTGGACAGGGAGTTTTTGAAATGCCACTGACTCTCTTAGTTGTCTGGCCACCCCAGATGGTCATGGTGTTTCTTGGCTTGCAGATGCCTCTTCACATGGTTCTCTATTTTCTCTCTGTTATAAAAACAGCACTCGGATTGGATTCTGACCCATTATTCTCTGGTATGACCTCATGCTGCTCTCACAGATAATATCTGTAAGACTCTATTTGTAAACGAAACCACACTTGTGGGGACTGAGGGTTAGACAGTGAATATATTTTAGAAGGGGCACCAGTCAATGCTTAACAGAGCTTCTCAAAACTTAAAAAAACTAAACAAATACATAAAATGGAAGGGCTATTAGTTAGAAGAAAGTGAATCCAGGGGGGTGGGAAATAATCAAATAAGCTTTTCAAAGTGAAAAGAAAATGTGATGAACTCAGCTAATGGTAGAGTGTTGCCTGGCTCTGGAGTGCAGGTGAGCATGCTTATCTAAGTAGAACATCTTTAAGACCTTTCTCTTTGTGACCTGGTTTCTTTATCCCTTAATAATATATGACATTTTCTACGGTCATTAAACAATCTTGGTTTTGTTATATGACAGTATCATACAAACCCTTATCACAGAAAGATTTCTGTTATTATGAATATGCATTTTTATTATCAAAAGTAAAGCTAATTTTTTTTCATAAATTCTGTGCTCACATTTATTATTTTTTTTAATTTAGGTTGTTTATTTTTCATTTCAATGAACATCTACAGAGATTTTGGGATTCCATTCATTCATTGTTGCACCCTTCTCCC
>NW_006399805.1:8691183-8710311 GCF_000299155.1 Elephantulus edwardii | reverse complement strand
AACAACAACAACAACAACAACAACAACAACAACAACAATATTTTGGCTAAGTAGCATTTCATTTTTTATAAAATATGATTTTACTGAATGTTTACAAAGAAGTTGGATTTTTATTCATTCTTATTGCACATTTTCCTCCCAATCTACTCCTCAGTTCATTTTTTGTCTAAAATTTAATTCATTGTTGCTCCATTTTAAAAAATAATGTTCTGAATGCCATTTGCCACAAAGCAAGAAACCTAAATAAATCAAAGATTTACCTTCCATATTGTAGTTATGTGCTGTTGAGTCACCTGTGACTCATGGCGACCCTATGTACAACAGCTCTGAAGCCTGCCCTATCCTGAGCCAATCTCCCTCTGCACAACTGTCTTCATTGCCCCAGTTACTGTCTCAATCCATCTCATCAAGGTTCTTCCCCTCCTCCACAGTCCCTTCACCCTTCCAAGCATGATGCTCTTTTTCAATGACCGGTCCATCCTGGCCCTGTGCTCAAAGTATGTGAGATGGAACTTCAAAATTTTAGCCTCCAAGGAGAAACTTTATTAGACCCTCGCAAAGACAGACTTGTTTGTTTTCTTGGTGGTCCATGGTATGGTCAAGACTCTTTAGCACCACAACTCCAATTCCATAGGGAATTGATGAGAAAAGTCTGTGGTTAAATAGTCATCTAATAATTTTTCTATTAGATAAAAGAATGATTACTTAAATACCATTAGGTTATCTATTGTTAGTCAACTATTGACTAACAATGAATGAATAGATGCCTAGTTTCTCAAGAAATGTCTTTAATGCCATTAAAGTTGACTGGAAGTGTTAACATTTTATTGTTGCTGTGGTTCCTTTGATTTGACTATGACTCTTCGTGACCCGTGAGCATCATCCTGTGTCATCCTCGCAATCTCTGCTCTGCTTGACCCCTTTGAACAGTCAAACCATCTTGCTGAGGGTCTTCCTCTCTTGCACTGACCTACCACCTTTCCTAGAATAAAGTCTTTTCCAAAAGACAGGCTCTTTCTGACAACATTCCAAAAATATACTGACAAAATCTCATTACCCTTGCTTCGCAGGAGCAGCCTGGCTGTTCTTTCAAGCCAGATGTGTTTGTTGTTTTGCCAGTTTATGGGAGAGTCATCACTTTTCAACAACACAGTTCAAAGTTATCAATTCTTTTCCCAGGAAGATTATTGCAAAGGTAGAAATTTTGTAGTGGATGAGCTTTGGGAATGTTTGTCTTCATGCTTTTGTTGGTCTTTTGTGGTTTTGGTTAGTTTGTGGACTGATTTTTATTATTTCTTAGTCGAATATAAGAATGATGATGTTAGAAGTTATCTAGCTATTAAATGATTTGAGACAAAAGTACAGGAAAGGAAAGTCAGAGGTAAAGTTAAATGGTAAAGCAATTCAAGTACAGCCTGAGCCCATACAGTGTAAACTCTAACAAAAAGCAATGGCTAAACATCATCCAATCAGAGCCAAGACTGGTTCACATTATGGGATAAGGAAAATGCCAAGACCTCAGAAAACGAATGTGCAGTGAAATAGCATGCAAGATACATTGACTTCACACACCAGAAACCAGAGGTGGGACTCTCCAACAACATCATCTCACTGATCTGGACACTACTACCCTTAATTTGCATAAAACCTGCCCCAAAAGACTTTATAAGCATCTAACTCCTCCTGGTTTTTATCTTCTACAATCCTGTCCTTTCTGCAGAGCCCCAGTCCTCTCTCTGGAATGCACTTTCACTTTTACTCCTGCCCTCTCTTCTTTTCTGGCAGATCTGAAGTCCTTGATCTTAGTAGCCTCTGGATTTGCAGCATTCTGATCACACCCTATGTGTGGCAACAAGGGCTTGGTCCACGTAGTAAGTACTTTTAAGCGAGCCAGACCATGGCTCCTTTAAGAACCACTGAAATTGCTGTAACGCTGAGCAGAGGCTCTTCTAAGAGCACTATGTTTACTTACTGTACTCTGTCTGGTGCCTCTGTGGTGCTGCCTTCAGGTTGTCCCTCACTGTGGTGTTAGCTTAAAAGTTGGCTTTTCTAGCCAATAGGAGCCCCTCCTGGTCTCCAGATACCTTAATTGTAGACACATGGTTTTGAAAATCATCAAATGCTCAGGGACTAGGATAAGGGAAAGAGTACTTACCACACTAAGGAAGCAAGACTCAAGAGAGCCTGGAGCAAGACCCTGGTGAAAGCGAGACCCTGGAGAAACTGTGGCATTGCTGTGGAGAAACTGTGGCAAGGTATAACCAGAAGAGCCCTGGGATAAAGGGAACAGTTAAAGGTTTTGCAGTTTTGCTGGATGATGGAAGGAACAGCTGACTGCTGAACTGAAATTACAGCCTGGACTAATCGAGGAATTATGCCTTGGGACTGCTGAATTAAAACTAGGACTTGTATTTGCCACCCCCCCCCAACTTACTTCCCTAATAAACCCCACTCCTGATACCACAACTGTGAGTAAAATCTGTGAGTCAGCAATGAATATGAAACCCAGTGATTAGTGGAGATGGAGGCAGGAGCATGCGGGTTGGCGTGTCCGACCTAGCAGTTACCTATTAGCTGCTATGGATATTACTGATGGAGACAATTCCCCTTTATGAAGTGGGTAGAAGTCAGATTCAGCCACCTCATCCTAGAGGTGCTTTTGTTCCTTTATCCCTCACCCAGCTAATTTCTTTGGTTGGGCAAGGGAAATGAAAGCCGAAGAGCTCACTGCACACTAGCAATGGTGCAGTGGTGAATGGTTGGACACCTAACTGAAAGGTTAGTTCAAATTTTGTGCTCAAAAGAAGAAGCATGTCGTGATGCAATGATCTTCTTCACCTTGAACCTTTAACCTTGAAGAATCTATGAGGAAATTCTACCTTGTCACATAGAGTCTCTACAAGTCTAGTGCTTTAGACTAGAGTCTAGCCAAAGTCCATAGCTCTCAGGCCGTTCCAATCCACCAGCAGCTCTGAAAGATGGACAGTCTTCTCCCACGTGATTTACAGCCAGAGAAACCCAAAGGGTCAGCTATGAGTCATTCTGACTGGATGACAGTGAGTAATGAGTCACAGTTGACTCAGTGGCATTCCATTTAGTCAGCTGAACTTATTTAAAGAAAAAAAAATTCTGCATGCAGCCAGACATAAGTTATTTGAAACGCAAAATGATCAGACTTGAATTGTAGTTTCATAAGCAATATTTGATATCATGAAAATAATGTCACAGCCAAGTATTACCCAAAGAGAAAGCTCAAAAGGAAGGAAAAGACAGGAAAGAAGGGTAAAATTAAATTCTAAAAACAGGGAGAAAGTGAGAAGAGGACTGTTACATCCTGTGGCATGCAATCAATGTCATAAGTCAAAACGTGCACAGATTGTTGAATGGAAAAACAATTTGCTCTATAAATTCTTGTCCTATGAAGAATATTTTAAAAAGATTGTAAGAGATATTTAATGAAATGTTTACAGATTAAATCAAGTGAGGCTTAGGGATACACCTCGTACATTCAAATTAATGAAGAGTGGAAGTTGTTGGGTTGTAAACAGAGAAAACTGACAACTAAAAAATAATGAAAATCTCAGACCATGGTCTTCACAATTACTTGTTATGCACCAGAAAGATGGACAATAACTAAGGACGACAGAAGAAGAATCAGCGCCTTTGAGTTGTGGTGCTGGAGAAGAGTATTGAACATTCCATGAACCATCAAGAGAACAAGCAGGTCTGTCTTGGAGAGAGTGAAACCAGGTTGCTCCTAGGAGGCAAGGATTTTGAGGCTCCATCTCATATACATTGGGTATGTGTCCAGGAAGGACTAGTCCGTAGACAAGGTCATAATGCTTAGAAGATGAAGGGACGGGACAGGAGAGGAAGGAAGATCACAGATGAGATGCACTGACATAGTAACTGGGGTAATGAGATCTAAGTGTGTCAGAGTCAGTGAGACTGGCTCAGAGAAAGGCTGGCTTCAGAGCTGTTGTACATAGGGTCACTATGAATTGCAGATGACTTGATGGCACATAACACAACAATGAACAAAGACATTTTTCTCTTGGTGAATAGGTATTTACAAAAGCAACAGGAAGATCTTCCTGTATGTGTAGACACTCAGAAAAGATTTCTCCAAAACATTTTGTAAACAAAAAACCCAATAACTCAATGAAACTAATAAGAAAAACAACTTAATGATATAATCAAAACAACAATGAGTCAAAAGTAAAACACTGATGAATTGGAAACACCTGGGTAGAAATGAGGCTTTGGGGAATTAATTCACTTACCCACTTAATTTAGTCTAACTATAAAACAGAATGTGAATAGTTTTTAATGAAATGTAAGATGAGTGGGGGAAAATTAGGAATTTTGTTTACTGTTGTATTATTAGGCAGTTGTATGGTAAATGCAATCAATGTGATGTGTAGAAATTGTTGAATAAAAACCAATTTGCTCTGTAAATTTTCACCTAATTAAGAATTTTTTAAAGCCTTTGAGAGATTATTGAAATATTTACAGAACAAATCATGTAAGGCTTGAGGATACACCTTAGATCACCAAAATTAACAAGAGGTGAAGTTGTTGGATAATAAATAAAGAAGATAGATCAGAAGAATACCTATTTGTTCTTTGACTGTGTGGATCATAAGAAATTATGGTTAACATTGAGAAGAATGGGAGTCCCAGAGCACTTAATTATGCACATGTGTAACCTATACCCGACCAAGAAGTTGTCAGTATGGAGCAAGAGAACACTGCACGGTTTAAAATTAAGAAAGGGTGCGTCAGGGATGTATATTTTTCTACATACCTATTCAAGTCATATGTTGAGCAAATCATTCAAGAAGTTGGACTCTATGAAGAAGAAAGTGGTATCTGGATCAGAGAAAGAATCAATAACCTGTGTTATGCAGACAACACAGCCATGCTTGCTGAAAATGAAAAGGACTTAAAGCACTTGTTAGAGAAGATTATCAACAAAGCAAAAATTTTCACCACTGAACCAAAAGGCAGTATCAGATGGAGAAAAGATTAAAATTGTCTACGATTGGATCCACATTAGCACTCTTGGTACTAGCGGACAGGAGAGATCAGGAAACATATTGCTTTGGGAAAGTCTGCAGTCAAGGACCTCTCCAAGTTACTGAGGAGCAATAATGTCAGTTTAAAGACTAAGGCACACCTCATTCAGACTTTTGCTATATACATCAATCACTTGCTATAAATCTGGCAACTGAACAACGAATGACAGCAAAAGAATCGATACCTTTGAGCTGTCATGTTGGAGAAGAGTACTGAATATCCCATGGACTGCCCAAAGAACTCTCATCTTGGAGAAAGTGCAATCAGGGGGCTTCTTGGAGGCAAAGGTAACAAGGCTTCATCTCAAAGCCTTTGGACATGTTGTTAGGAGAGGGTATTCCTTGAAAAGGGACATCATGCTTGGAAAGGTGGAGGGCCGAGGAAAGAGAGGAGGATCCTCAATTAGATGGATTGGCACAGTGACTGCAAGAACAGGTTCTAGAATGTCAGAAATTGATGAGGCTAGGACAGGATTCAGAAGGATCATTCATGGGGTTGCTATGAGTGGTACTCAACTCGACGGTATCTATCAACAACAATGGTAAAGGCTTAACAAACACTGAGTCAATGAAAAGCCATATGACATAAATTTTGGTTGTTGTTGTTGCTGTTGTTATGTGCCGTCAAGTCATTTGCGACTCATAGCGACCCTATGTACAACAGCCCTAAACCCTGCTCTATCCTGTGCCAATCGCACTGCCTCTGACACACCCATCCCGATTACCCCAGTCACCGAATCAATCCATCTCATAGAGGGTCTTCCCCTCTTGCACCGTCCCTCCACCCTCCAAAGCATGATGTCCCTCTCCAAGGACCCGTCCCTCCTGGCAACATGTCCAAAGTATGTCAGACGAAGCCCCAGAATCCTTGCCTCCAAGGAGCAGGCTGGTTTAACCCTCTCTAGGATGAATCTGTTTTCTTGGCAGTCCATGGTGCATTCAATACTCTTCTCCTGCACCACAGCTCAAAGGCATCAATTCTCCTTCTATCCTCCCTAGTCATTGTCCAGCTCTCTGATGCATAACAAGTGATTGCAAAAGCCATGACCTGTATCAGCGGACCTTAGTCTCCAGAGAGACACTGTTGCTCCTGAGTACTTTAGAGAGGTCCCTAACAGCAGACTTTCCCATTGCGATACATTTTTTTCTTTCCTGGCTGCTGGTGCCAAGAGTGTTAACCGTGGAGCCGAGCAAACTGAAGCTGTGAACAGTCTCAATCTCTTCGCCATCCATCCTCATGCTACCAATTTTGGTAACATATTTATAATGAACTTGGACAAAAATTTCAGAGGATACTAGCCAATGAAATGAATAGAAATGTGTGTAGGTGGTAAGAATATGTTGTATATATTTTTTGGGGGGCTGGGGAATCAACAAGTAGTACATTTTTCTGAAGTTGATCCATTAAAATAGATTTAAACGTTTGTTGGTGGTGGAGGAAGAACAAATGGATTCTGCAGTAAAATATAGAATACGAATCAGAGCCAAAAAATAGAACAAGTATCAAGATTAGAATAATTTTAGAAATACTAAATAAGGTTGCCTCACTGGGATGAAACTTTTTCATCACAACAAAACTCATCTACTAAAAGAGCAAGACTTCATTTAGGCACAACTGCATTCACTGTAATGATCCCAGGTGGCATAGTTAGCATGAGGTATTTTTGTTTCCTAGTGGCATCCACTTCTGAAGTGGCTTGTCTCCGGAAACCCAATGAACCTGGAGAGAGGACGAAAGTCACACAAGTGTTGAGGACTTTCCTTCATAGGGTCGCTATGAGTCGCCTACCACTCGATGGCACTTAACAACAACAACAACATTACGTTATAAAGATTTGCATACTTTTTCCATACCTGTTCAATTTGCTGAGCCGATAATTGGAGAGGTTGGACCCTACGAAGAAGAATGTGGCATCAGGATTGGAGGAAGTCTCACCAACAACCTGCATTATGCAGATTGGCATGACCTTGCTTGCTCAAACTGAGGAGGCCTTGAAATACTTAGTATGGAAGATCAAAGACTGCAACCTTCAAAAAAAAAAAAAGACTGCAACCTTCAATACAGATTGCATCTCAACAGAAAAAGAACACAAATTCTCACCACTGGACCAGTAAGTATCATGACAGATGAAGAAAAGATTGAAATTATCAGGGATATCATTTTACTTAATCAATACCCTTGGTACTAGCACAGTCAAGATACCAGAAGATGTACAGCAATGGGAAAAGTTGGCTGTCAGAGACCTCTCCAAGTTACTGAGGAGTAATGATGTCATCCTGAAGGCTAAGGAGCACCTGATTCAGGTCATGATCTTTCCAATCACTTGATATGCTTCTGAGAGATGGACAATAAATACAGATGACAGAAAAATTGATGCCTTTAAGTTGTGGTGTTGGAGAAGAGCATTGAATGGACTGCCAAAAGAATGAACAGGTACGTCTCGGGAAAAGTGCAGCCAGAAGTTTCATCTCACATTGTTTGGGCATGTTGCTCGGAGAAGCTAGGAGAAGGGATATCATGCCTGGAAAGGTGGAGGGTCTGCAAAAGAGATGGATTGGCCTGGTGACTGCAGCAATGAACTCAAGTATGTCATAGGTGATGCAGCTGATGGTAGGGAAGTACAGGGCTCAGATCTGTTGTTCACAGGGTCGTTGTGTGTCACATAGGACTTGGTAGCACCTAACAATAACTGCATTGTAAGAGAGCTCTGGTGGCCTACTGTGTAAGGAGTTTCTCTGACAACTCAAAGTCAGGGGTTCAAATCCATTGCCACTTGCCTGGGAAGAGATGGGAAATCTCCTTCTATGAGATTTATTGTCTCTGAAAACTCACTGAAGGGTCAGCTATTAGTTGATTTTGCCCCATTGGCAGTGAAATGAAGCCTAAAAAAAAAGAGTTGGTAGCACAGGAAACTAAGTATTGGACTGGTAGCTGAAAAGTCAGTAGTTCAAATCTACCAGCCACTTTGCAAAAAAACGCTGTGACAGTCTGTTTTCGTAAAGATTTGCAGCTACAGAAACCCCATAGGCCAGTTCTACTCTGTCCTGCTGGGTCATAATGAGTTGGAAAGGACTAGACAGTGGTGGGTTTGGATATTTCACTTTCACTGAACAAGAGACACACAGGAAACAAAGGAACTCAAGGCTGAAAAGAAAAGGTGGTGAATCTGCTTCAGTCCCTGTAGGAAACAGATGGCATGCTCACATTAGGAGATATTGGAGAGACTAATGAAAGAACTCATTATAGAGACATGGCAGACTGTGGAGAATCAAGAGGGACTCTAACCCCCCTGGTCTGAATAAGGGGCTTCCTAGGATTTACGGAAATCAAAGCTCAACCTAGGAAAAGTCTTTCATTGGAGAACACCAGGAGTTAGAGAAAGAAATAGTTAACAAACTGCAGGCTAGATTTGGATTGAGGTTTTAATCAGTCAGTGTAGGAAAAGAGATTATAGATGAGGCACGCAGAGAAACGCATCTATAACGGCGTTTAGAGCAAGCCTGTTGTTTACCGTCGAGTTGGAACCAACTCATAGTTGACCTGCCAGCAGGTTTTCAGAGGCAGCATAATTGCATGGGAGGAGATTGCCCATGTTTCGCCCATGGAACAACTAGCAGATTTGAACCCTTGCCTTTGGGCTGACAGCACAGATCCTTCTCACTGAGCCACCTTCCTGTAATGAGCCTAATGAGGCCTTATCTTTCCACTTGGGGAAGCCTCACTCCTACACTCCTACTAACTGGGAGGTTGGGAAGGGCTTGCTCTTCTGGAGTTGTTCCCAAGAAAGGTGATGCAACAGAACATGGAAATTACCAAACAATATCATTAATATCACCTGCAAGCAAATTACTGCTGAGGGTAGTTTTAAAATGGCTAGAACTGTGTATAGATAGTTCAAGCTGGATTTCGAAGAGGCCGTGGCACCAGGATTATCATTGCCCATGTCAGGTGGATTTTGGCTGAAAGCAGAGAATATCAGAAGACTCTCCATTTGTACTTTATTGACTAGGTATTTGACTGTGTGGATTATAACAAATTATGGCTAACATTGAGAAGAATGGGAATCCCAGAGAGCTTAATTTTGTTCAAGTGAAACCTGTACCTAGACCAAGAGACTACTGTGTGAACAGAGCAAGGGAATGCTACATGGTTTAAAATTTTAAAAAGGTGTGCGTAAGGGATGCATCCTTTCTCCATTCCATCTAAGTACTAAGCAAGTCATTCGAGAAGCTGTACTATGTGAAGCAGAATGTGGCATCAGAATTGGAGGAAGACTCATCAATAACCTGTGTTATGCAGATGATACAACCTTGCTTGCTGAAAGTGAAGAGGAGTTGAAGCACTTGCTGCGGAAGAACAAACACTTCATTCTTCAATAAGTATTGCATCTCAACAAAAAGTCTCACCTCTGGACAAGTAGGCACGATTAATTGAGAAAAGATTGAAACTGTCAGTGACTTCATCTTGCTTAGATCTATAATCAGTACACTTGGTACCAGCAGTCAGGAGATCAGGAGATAAACTGTACTGGGAAAGTCTGATGTCAGGGACCTGTCCAAATTCTTGAGAAGCAGAAATGTTAGTTTGAGGATTAAGCTGTGCCTGATTCAGGTCATAGTCTTTTTAATCACTTGCTATGCTGCTGAGCAGCGGCTTGGAGGCTCCTGTGGAGTGGTTCCACCCTGGAAAATGATTTCTTGCATCTTGATGAGGGTCACATAAGGAAGGTTTTTGGTTGTATTAACAAATTAATTAATTTTCGGATGAACACGTTTTAAGTGGTACAACACTTGTCCATCTATCTGCTGTACTGAAGTAACTTGGAGTTACTGTGATGCTAAACAATATGTCATCGTTGTGTCAAATACCACAATGGTTACCCATCACGTTTGGAGAGCTTCCAGGTTGATTCAGGCTTGGAAATCAGGAGTGGCATCCACTTCCTAAGCCATATGCCTCTGGAAACTCTATGTCCATAGAGAAATGATGTTAGTTATGTTAGGCCCGGGCAAGGAGGCCAGAAGGGAGAACAGGAATTCAGAATTCAAATGTGGATAGCCTTGACTGCTGCTGATAAGAAGAGCAAACAAGCTTGCCTGCCTAGCTGAACCCACTGTGGACCATAAATTAAGAAGTGGAAAGCAACTCCCTTTCTTCCCTGCAGACCCCGTTATTAAAAAAAAAACATCCCAACAACCCAAGGTTGTGAATTCTCTGCTCTGTCCCTTTAGGACGGAGAACTCATCCAGGTGCTCCACTTGAATAAAAGTTATAACTCTAAACTTCATCTCTTTTTCGCTGACTTCTTTCAGGCTTGCTGCAATACAAGTTATAGAACAGGGTTCAGGTCTTTTGCTCATAGCATCTCTGTGAGTCATACTTACCTTGACAGCACTTAACAGTTGCTAAGTAAGAATAGTGTTGTTATATTTTGGAGGTACATTTTTCTAAGTTGAACGTCTCTCTTCTGCCATTTTTCTGTATTGAGGTAATCTGAGTTTGCTGTGATGCTGAACCTTGTGCCATTGGGATGTCAAATGCCATTATGGTTTCCCAAGGTGAACAGTGTTTGGTGGAGCTCCTGGATTAATACAGGTTTGGAAGTAGGAGTGGCATCCACTTCCTGAACCACATGCCTGTGGAAACTCTATGAACGTGGAGAAACAACGATAGATATAGAAAGGCTTCAGGTCTTTTGTTCATAGAGTTTCTATGAGTCGTGCTTGACTTGAAGGCAATCAACGAGAACAACATGCTGCCGAGAGCTGGATAATGAACAAGGATGAGAGAAAAAAAATGGTGCCTTTCAGCTGTGTTGTTGGAGAAGAGCACTGACTATCCCATGGACCACAAAAAAAAGAAAAAGATGTCTTAGAGAAGGTGCAGCCAGAGTGCTCGTTGGAGGCAAAGATGAGAAAGCTTAATCTCACACACTTTGGGCATCTTGCTAGGCAAGCCTATTCCTAAGAAAGGGACATCATGCTTGGGAAGATTGAGGGATGGTGAAAGAGGAATTCCCTCAAGCAGGCAGATTGACACAGTGACTATAGCCATGGGTTTGTCAGAGATTATGAGAATGGCACAGGACAGAATAGGGTTTAGATTGGTTTTCATAGAGTTGTTATGAGTTGTACTTGACTTGATGGCACCTAACAATAACAACTCCTGGATTTGATCTTATCCTTTAGGAATCAAACTTTCCTGATAGGCTTAGAAGCCATGAGATGCGGTAGAGGTGGGTCTTGAGTAAAATTGGAATTAGTTTAGAAAGCAAGTGTCCCAGGGTAATCCTTGCGAGGTTTTGTGTAGAAGCAGGTTCTTCAAGAGTGGAGAAAGTTTGCCTCTTTTGGTAAGCAAGGGTCAGGAGAATTCTGAGGATTCAAATTCTCCAGCCTCACCTGTGACTGACCAAATGCCCCATCCCTGTCTCAGGACGTGGCTCTTTTGCCTCATTGCCATCACCACTGCAGCTCTGTGTTTGGAGGTCAGGCTTAGTCCTTGGCTAAAGGTGACTTGGAAAGAGTCAAAGGATTCCTTCAAAACTGTTACTGAGGCTGTTATTCTGTGTTCTTAGGTGCTGCAGCATAGCTTTTCGTTTCTCTCTACCTGGTATATAAACTGGATGCAAATATGGTGAAGAGACACTAAGCAGATAATGGCCATGCTCTAGACAAGAGGTGATAGGAGCTTGAAACGGAATGGCATTTGTGTAGAAATAAAGGGAGAGATGGATGATGGTCAAAACTCGCTCTCTCTTTATGGCCCTTGCTGATGGCATCATGACTAAGTACCCAAGCTGGGTGTTCTCATCCCAAGCTATCCCTGGCGCTCATGGTTAGGACATGGTTAGGACACTCAGCTGCTAACCACAAGGTCACTGGTTTGAACCCACCAGCTCCTCCATAGGTGAATAATGTGGCCATTTACTCCATAAAGAATTTTCATTTTCTCCATAAAAATTGGAAACCCTATGAACAGTTGTACTGTGTCCAAAAGGGTGAGTTGGAATTGACTTTTTAGCAGTTGGTGGATTGAGAACTTTAAGAATTGACTCATTATGGTTGTTATGTGCTATTGACTCATAGCGACAACATGTACAATAATTCTGAATGCTGCCCTATCCTGAGCCAGTCTCACAGTCCCCAACACATCTACCTCGATTATTCAAGTTGTTGTGTCAGACCATCTCATCCAGGTTCTTCCTCTCCTGTGCTGTCCCTCCACCCTTCCATGCATGATGACCTTCTCCAAGGACTGCTCCCTCCTGGCCACATGCCTGGAGTATGTGAGACAGAGCTTCAAAACCCTAGCCTCAAAGAAGCAGCTTATTTCACCCTCTCTAGGACAGACTTGTTCTTTTGGTGTTCCATGATATCTTCAATATTCTTCTTCAGCACCACAACTCAAAGGTATTGATTCTTCTTCTATAATCTTTAGTCACTGTCCAGCTCCCTGATGCATAGCAAGTAACTGCAAAGATCATGGCCTGGATCAGGTGCACCTTAGTCTCCAAACTGACATTGTTGCTCTTTAGCACTCTGGAGAGGTCCCTGGTAGCAGATTTCCCTAATGCAATTCATCTTTTCATTCCTGACTGCTGGCTGGTGCCAAGAGTGTTGATTTTGGAGGCAAGCAAGCCAAAATTGTCAATAACTTTAGTCTCTTCTCTACCTATCATGGTTCTGCCAATTGGCCCAGTGGTAAAAATCCTTGTCTTCTTGATGTTGAACTTGGCACTGTCAGATGATGTATACAGTGGGTGTCAGGTGGAGAGTGAATGTTCCCCTTTCTTTGGGGAGGATGGTGCCAGAGACCACTCTGGAATCACTGGAAGAAACTCTCCTTAACTACCAGCTCTTTCCTCATCTACCTAAGTATCAAATGAGAGGAAGTCCAAAT
The DNA here is from genome assembly GCF_000299155.1 of Elephantulus edwardii. Lineage (NCBI taxonomy): Eukaryota > Metazoa > Chordata > Mammalia > Macroscelidea > Macroscelididae > Elephantulus > Elephantulus edwardii. The sequence goes on along the minus strand of NW_006399805.1, from coordinate 8,697,333 downwards.
TGGTAGGCATGATGGCTGGCTCCTGGCTTGTCATTCAAGTATTGGAAGTTTTTGAACTCGTGTGTGCCTGAGAATCCTTTCAGACACATGTTGGAAATTCTCATTCTTAGAACTCACTATCCAGATGTTCTGAGTAACCTGAGATAGCATGAAATCTGGAATCTGTATTTTAAGAAGATTTTTAGGTCGTTTTGATGCACATGTTTAGAATATCACTCTCTAACAGAAATGCAAGGGTAACAGTGTATGTAAGTTTAGGCTTTCTGGTATCAGAAGGGCCAAGTGTATCAAGAAGAACATCCTACTTGGAAAAGTAGAGCTTCAGTGAACAAGAGGATGACCCTCGATGAGATGGATTGATACAGTGACTGCAAGAATGGATGTAATCACAGCAAACCTGCAGCCTGGCACTGGATCAGATGGTGGTGTGTTCTGTTGTACACAGAGCTGCTGTGAGCCAACTCAATAGCACCTAACAGTCACCTTTTTAAAGACTGAAAAGAGACCAATGAAATGAATTTAAATCATAATATGTTGACATTATAATTTCCACATGTAATCAGCATAAAATTATTAATGAGACCTTTTCCTTTTTCTGAAAAAAATATGAAATCCACTGGGTATTTTACATTTAGGAAATCAGTACTTTGGACATGTTAGGAGAGGCTATTCACTTGAAAGGGATCATCGTGTTTGGAAAGATGAAGGGTCCCTGAAAGAGAGGAAGAGCCTCAATCAGACGGACTGACATAGTGACTGCAGCAAAGGGCTCAAGTGTGTCAGAGACGATGAGGACAGCACAGGACAGGGCAGGGTTCAAGTCTGTTGTTCATGGGTCGCTGGGTTATACTGGACTTGATGACACCTTACAACAACAGTGCTGTTGTTGAGTCTTTCCTGATTATGGGAACCCCACACGAGTCAGAGGAGAACTAACTGTGTTCCACAGAATCTTAGTGCGGGTTTGTCTATTGTTGTTTTTTGGGTTTTTTTTTTAGTTGGGTTTTTTTTTTCTGCCACTGTTCTTAACTTTTTTTTATTGTAAATTGGGTGAAAGTTTACAGAGCAAATTAATTTAATTGCCTTTTGTTTCCTAACAATGACTACAATTTCCTCAATGCAGGAATATTCTTCATTCTCCCTGCATTCCCTGCTTTCATTTGTCCTTCTATCTTCTATGTTTTGTTTGTGGTCAGACCTTGCCCCTTCAGTTTCATGTGGTTGACTCTCGGGGCGGGGGGTGTGCTTCCAATGATTGTGATCTTTCAGAAGTAGACTGCCAGGATTTCTTACAATGTCCCTGTGGTGGGTTTGAACCATCAGCCTTCTAGTTAGTAGTGAAGCTTCCTAGAGACTCCTTGTACACGTATAGGCTCTGTGCTGCTGACTCACTCAACCGACAACCAACCTCACTGACAACCACCACAGCCAATCAGCATGCTCCACGACTACTTCCTATGCCAAGAGACTGCCCATTTAACAGTGTCATCAGATATCACCACTAGCTCTAGCAGCTACAGCCAATCAGTGAGCTATAAACTACTTCCTCTGCCAGAAGATGTCCCCTTCTTCCCCAAGTCTTTTAAAAGGCCAGGTCTTCTTCACACCATGTGTGAACTTCTCTGACCCGTCCTGCTAGGCCTGTTTCTCTGTCTCTCTCTCTCCCTCTCTCTTCGGCCTGGGTCAGAGAACTGCACCCAAGAGCCTGAGAGTCCCAATAAAAGCCTCTTTGCTTACTTTGGGTTTCTGCACCTGTTTTACCATACACATACTGTAGCTGGGATTAGTCACATTTACTCCATTCATGTGTGTCTGTGGCTCCTAGCTATTGTGTTGGATGGGAAAGATGTAGAGGATTAGACAGGTCGACTGTTTTTCATTGTATCTGTCTAGTCTAGTAAGCAAATAGATTTTCCTTCTCATGGTATCTAGGCTATTGGATTCCATGGAGATTGGAGGGAGTACTCTTGTTCTGGGATAATCTTTGACCCTTGAGCTAACTGATTTCCAAAGGTCAGGCCGTGCTTTAGGACAAATCAGTAATTGTCCGAGTTCTTTTTCAAGAAAATGTTGTTCCATCCACAAGTTATTATGTAGTCACTATTTGCATCAAGCAAGATTTTAAGAATCTTGAAAAGTTTTTCTTTTTCAGAACATTTTTGACTCTCTGGTAGCAAATTGTTAACTCTGATTTGCAAATAACATACATTTGATGAGCTTCAACCAATATCTATGATTGGCTTGGTATTATTGTTGTTTTATCACTAGCACAGTAGATTGCTATACAGGAGATGCCCACTGGATATTAGTCAGCTGCTTTGATGGTTGGAGCAGCAAACACAAGGAGCCATAAACCTGTGGTTGTAGCTGCTACTCATGAAAGACCAGTGTTCAGAAACCAGCCAAAGTAGTTACTAGATAATCTTTAGCATTCCATTCAGAATCACTTCAAAGGCTGGGTGGGAGGAGGGCTCACTTCAAAGACTTTAGGAGGGAGAAATGGATCCAGTTAGTAAAGCTGGTTGCTATGGCAACCTTCCTAGGCAAGAAAGAGAACAATCAGGTTGAAGACCTAGTCGGCTATGGCTCTCATCTTTCCTTCTGTAATGTACTCTCCTTCTGCTGGCTACAAGGAAAAGAGTTTTAAAAAGGCTATTTAAGAACATAATTTGGAGCCAAAGAGCCACGTGGTGCTGCAAATGTTTAAGCGCAAAGAGAAGAAGAATGGCAGAACACTGATTGGAGAGGAGCCAGCTGTCAGGCACAATCAATGAGGTTCCCTGGAACTGTTGGAATTCACAGTTCAAGTGGAACTTTTAACTCCCAGCTGTAGTCTGACCTCTTACATGGCAATCAAAGAATGGCAATCAAAGGCAATTTTTAACTTCGGTCTAAATGAGTATCATTAGACTAAACAGTTTAAGATGAGTGAAGAAAGTAATTCTTTGACCAAACAAATGGACAGTCTTATAAGGCAAAGTAGGCAGGCAATCACTTTTTAAAATAATCAGTCATATGAGACCAAAAGGCAACACTTGCCCAGGGACAAACTGAGAAGGGTGGAAGGATTAATGAAGATGAGAATCACATGGAAGAAATGGGAAGAGTGGTTACATTATGGAGGTATAAACTGTAGAGTTTTAATGTCATAAAAACAAAATCTAATGAATGGTTGAATGAAAAACCAATCAGTGTTTCAAATTTTCATTGAAATCGCAATTTAAAAATTTAAAAAAAATGAAACAATGGTTTGGTCTTTAGGTGATTTTATTTTCTTCAGTCTTATTCTCCAGTTTTTGTTTTAATATTTATACAAGAGTGCTAGTCTATAGGCCTTTTATTGTAAGAACCACCTTCCCTCTGTAACTTGATTTGTGCCACTATTAGAACCTCTACTTGGAATATTATTGCTTTTTAATTTTTGACTCATGCACTTCTAACTTCTTAGTTAAATTTGTGTCTTCTAGGCTGCAACACTTCCATGATACATCTTCAAGGATATGAACATGTATGGCTAAGCACAATTGATAACAGTGCATCTAAATTCCAAAATCAATCTCCATAACAGTCTATGTGTTTCCTACTGCCAAAGGGGCCCTTTAGAGTAGTGAGAGAAGATCTTCAGCCTGAAACCCACAGCGTCCCTTTTCAGCAGGAAGTAGCTAAGAGAATACGCCATCCCCTTTTCCTTATGAATCAGGGTGAAGTCTCTCTCAGGGAGGAGTGATAGGGAATGGCAAAGGACACACTGACAAAGGAGATTAATCAGAACTGGCTTTGACAAGCACTGTGGCAATTGGACAATTAAAACAGACATTCGGGCAGGGGGAAGAAGAACAAACTGGAGAGGAGGGTAAAGAAAACAGTGCAACAATGAATGAATGAAAACCCAAAATCCCTGTAAATGTTTATTAAAACGAATAAAATTTAATAATAATTAAAAAAAAGAGTTGATCAGTACCTCGTGTTTAAGGTGAATTTAAACTAATTGTAGATAGCGATTGTTCATTGAGCAATTACTATATACCTGGCATGTTGCTAAATGCTTTCTATGTATTTAATTCCTTTAATTCCTTCAAAGCCCATTTTTGTTGCATATATATATATATATATAAAAGATTGAAACATGAAAAAAACATATTGCAAACTTTCCTGTAACATAGAAAGAAGTTTAAGGGAGCTCTAGTGGCCTAGTGGTAAGAAGCTGCACTGCAATCTCAGAGGTACACGGTGTGAATCCATCCACCAGATGCTCTGCTGGAGAAGGAGGGACAATCTCTTCCTGTATCAGTCAGATCTGATTTGATGGTACACATAAAAAACAATAATAAAATAAAAAAATTTTTAAAAACTTTCAAAAAGTTTAAAAATGTTAAACTCTTTTGACTTCATCTACTTGAAATGAAACTGTATGTTTGGGGCTTTTTAAATTCATGGCATATATGGGAACTTTACCATCCATGAAAAATGAAGAGTACTTTGAAGACATGTTAAGATCTTTGGAATTCCTAATATGAATTGTTTCCTTATTCCCATAATGTATTGAGAATATTATCTTTCTTATAACACAAAAAGTATTTTGAAAAAAGTTTAAAGTATTTTTTCTTTCTGTACTTAATTGGAAGAAACCATAGTTTCTCATTACAAGATGTATTGGAAACTTCCCAGCCCTTGTCATCAAAAGAGGACTTAGAGAACAAGTCAAATTCTTTTTATCTACTTGAAAGGAAGAAACTATACATTGGTTTCCCATTCACAGGTTGAAACTTCTCAACTTTGTAAATTTTAAAAAAATTTATAATTCAAAATACACTTTGATAACTTGTAAAATCTTTTAGAATTTCTGTAGTTGGATAGGAGAAATTATACATTATTTTCTCATTCATGCAATGCATTAGGAATATTTCCATCTACAACACAAGCACATTGAAATGAAAGAAACTTTTTTGCCTTCATATATGCAAATGAGAGAAATAATTTGTTGTTTTTTTCAGTAATTGAGTGTGAGGAATATTCTTGTCCTTGTAACAGCAAGTGTATTTTCAAAGTCTTTTGATTTCATATACTGAATGGGGGGGAAATTGTATATTCTTTCCTCATTCAAACAATGTATTCGGAACCATTGCTAGTCCTTGTAACGCAAGGAATACTTGAAAACACACAAAACTCTTTACTTAATACCTTTCAAGTACTTAAAGAAGGAAACTGAATTGTCTTCCCATGAACAGAATGTATTTGGGTACATAGACACTCAAACTGAACATACTGGAGAAGTAAATAGGACATGGTTGTTGCTGTATCCTATTAAGTCAGAACTGACTCATAGTTGACCCTCCATCAGGTTTCTAGAAGCAGTTAATTGAATTGAGATGGCTCATCCTTCTCCTGCAAAGTAGCTGGTGGATTTGAACTGTGTGCTTTCAGGATTACAGCACAGCTCCTTACCTCTAGGCCACCAGAGCTCCCTAAGTAGAACTATACCCATAAACAAACATTTGGGTTTGAAAGAGGCTATTTCTACATGTGTTTATATGCACTTCAAATATATCCATGATTAGAGTAAAACATATGGGGCCAGGTTATGAAAATTCCTTAACCATAACCAAACACATTAAAGGATTGAGTTGCTGAGTCTAGGGGCTTAGGACCACAGTCTAGGGGGACAATGAAACAGTCTAAAGGAGTAATGGGCCTCATGAACCCCAGTCTTGTGACCCTAAGACCAGAAGAACCACATAGGCTCTCCCAACGTGGAAGGGGACACGGTAAGAGATCCTGGACAGAATGAGGGACAAATGTGGAAAACCCTCTAAATCATAAAAAGACCAGACTTACTGCTCAGATAGAGACGAGGGAAGTGGAAGCCCTCGATGGCAGACCTTGGTAAGCCTTCAGACTCAGAACGGAACTGACTCTTGTGGTTCTGTGAACAGCCAGAGAGGCAGCAGGCCTGTAAGGTGAACAATGACGGTGAGAGGTGCACACTCAGCAGAACAAGCAGCCAACAAAAGGGCAGCATCTGCTCGAGGAGAAAGCTGAGAGGGAAGAGAGGACAGGAAAAAAAGGACGAGTGGAAACAGGAAACAGAAGGAGGAAGCAGGAAGTGTGCTGTTTCATTGTGGGGCTTCTCATTGGTGTCACAAAACAAAA
>NW_006399805.1:8689627-8690323 GCF_000299155.1 Elephantulus edwardii | reverse complement strand
TCCTCTCGGGCCAAAGGATCACAGCCACCTGGGTGGAGCAAACCTGGGCGATTATGGCCGTCTGTCTCCTCCCTCCTCTTCTCCTTTTGGGTTTGAAGCCGCTCTGCCTAAGGGAAATGTTTCTATTGCACTTTTAACTTTAGAAAATATATACTACTTGTGAATAACATTCCTTATCAAAACTTGAATTAAACTGGAAAGTTCAAATGTATATTATAGAACAATGGAGACTGAAGAAGAGTCTATATATTTGAGATGTTGACGAAGAAGACTGAATATATCATTAGGTGCCAAAAGAACAAACAGATCTGTCTTATAGCCAGAATGCTCCTTAAAGGCAGGAATGGTGAGGCTTGGGACACGTTATCTGGAGGGACCAGTCCTTGGAGAAGGACATCATGCTTGATGATTAGAAGGTCAGTGAACACATTGACACAGTGGCTGCAACAGTGGCTTCAAACATGTCCACTTTTGTGAAATTGTGTAGAACCATGTTGCTACATGGAGATGCTATGAGTAGGAATGCACTCAGTGCTATCTCACAAAAAATAAAGAGGCAGTCGTCAGAACAGAGCAGGGTAACACTGCGTGGTTCAAAATTGGGAAGGGTATACGCCAGGGATGTGTCCTATCTCCATACCTTTTCAACATGTATGCAGAGCAGATTATCTGGGAGGCTGGGCTCTATGAGGAGAA
>NW_006399805.1:8685777-8688677 GCF_000299155.1 Elephantulus edwardii | reverse complement strand
GAAACCAAAAGAAAAGGAAACGATGTTGAAGTGAAAGAGCTGAACAGAAGATTTCAAAGGGCAGCTCAGGAGGACAAAGCAAAGTATCATAATGGAATTTGCAGAGAGTTGGAATTGGAGAATAAAAAGGGAAGAACTTGCTCTGCATTTCTCAAGCTGAAAGAACTGAAAAACAGATTTAAGCCTCGTGTCACAATATTGAAAGATGCTATAAACAATATATTGATTGACCCAGAAAGCATCAAAAGAAGATGGAGGGGATACAGAGTCACTGTACCAGAAAGAAAGATTTCTATTACCAATAGGCCATCATTCACTTTATTGTAGAGTTGTTGGTGTTGTGTGCTGTCCAGTTGGAACTGATCCATAGCTGGCCCTCCAATGGGTTTTCAGAGACAGTTTAAGTACAGGAGGAGATTTTCTATCCCTCTCCTAGGGAGCAGCTGGTGGGATTGAACCGCATGCCTTTGGGATTACGGCATAGCTTCTTGCCATTAGGTCGCCAGAGTTGTAGGGTTGTTATTGTTTTCTGTCAAGTCAGAACCAACCTATAGCTGACCCTTTGGTTGGTTTTCAGAGGCAGTAAAACCACATGGGATTTACCCATCCTTCTCCCATGGAGCAGTTGGTGGATTTGAAGCTGTGTGTTCAGAATAGTAACACAGCTTTTTACCACTGGCCACCAGAGTTGTAGGGCTGTTGTTGTTGTTGTGATGTGCCATAAAGTCACCTGCAACTCATAGAGACCCTATGTACAACAGCCCTAACCCATGCTCTATCTTGTGCCAATCTTATTGTCTCAAATACACCTACCCCTATCACCCTAGTCACTGAATCAATTCATCTCATCAAGGGTCTTCTTCTCTTGCACTCCCAAGCATAACATCCCTCTCCATGGACTGATCCCACCTTGCAAGATGTCCAAAGTATGTCAAACGAAGCTTCAAAATCCTTGCCTCCAAGGAGCAGCCTGGCTTCACCTCTCCAGGATCAACTTGCTTGCTCTCTTAACAGTCCATGGTATACTCAGTACTCCTCTCCAGCTCCACAGCTCAAAGGCATCATGGTAAAATACACAAGATTCACTGAGAACCCAAGAATCAGAATTATCAATTGTAATGCTGCTTCAGTGCTTAAGTTCAGATCTTCAGATTTCCAATTTTTACTTTTAACTAGTGGTCTCAGGAGTCATGTTTAATCATGGCCCAAACTCTTCAGAGGTTTCTCATTGTTATTGTGGGTGGTCATCAAAAGCACACCCAACCATCTCTGTTCCACCTCAGGTCTCATCCAGATTCATCTCAGTTCCATCTCTGACTTTCTACAGAGAGTGAGGAAAAATGTAGGATTTATATTTGAATAGATCATATGGCTACCAATTATAAACAGTGTTTGGTGGAGCTATCAGATTGCTTCAAGACTGTTTCAAGTTTGGAAGCAGGAGTGACATCCACTTCCTAAACCATCAGCCTCTGGAAACTCTATGAACTTGGAGAAATGACGATAACTATAGAAAGACTTCAGATCTTTTGTTCATAGGGTCACCATGACTCATGCTTGACTCAATGGCAATAAACAAAAACAACAACAGAGCATATTGGCGCCACACCACAAGGTGCATGTGACATTACGGACTAGTATTTATAACTTTTTATTTATTTATAACCTTTAACCCCATATATCTTTTCTTCAAGGTTAGAGATTAGTAAAATTGCTTAAATTAAAAGTTAGTTTGTGAGATTAAATTATGCTTTCTTGTATTATGGCATGCCAGCTCAAAGTCAATTTAACTAAAGATTATTTTTATTCTTCACATCAGCATTTGCTGTACTTCCATGTTTCTATGTTCAGATGTTTTCTCAATCATTTTCTTATGCCTTAAAGGTGGCTAGTGGGCCTCTCCTCTACATTTTCTTTCAAGGAGAGAGGTCTTTCCCTTTGGGATATAGCTTTCTAGGAAATTTACCTTTACTTTTTACATTTAAAAAAGTGACCAATGGCCTACTAAGAGCCCTGGTGGCAATGGATTTGGTTTGATTTTATGACTTAAATTATTATCAGTTAGTTAATGTTAGAAAGTTGCACAAATGTAGTTGTTGTTATGTGCCATTGAGTTGACTACAACTCATAGGAATCCTATGAACAATAGCTTTCACCCTGCCTTATCCTGAGCCAACCTCACCATCTCCAACACTTCTACCACTATTGCCACAGTTACTGTATCAATCCATCTCGGCCCGGTCTTCCTTTCCTGTACTGGCCTTCCACTTTTCCAAGCATGATGCCACTCTCTTAAAACTGGTTCCTCCTGGCAACATGCTCAAAGTATGTGAGATGGAGTTTCAAAATCCTTGCTTCCAAGGAGCAGCCTGGTTTTACGCTCTCCAGGACAGACTTTTTTTGTTCTCTTGGTAGTTCATAGTATGTAAAATGTACAAAGAAAGACATATTTCTATTGCTGAATTCTATTATGAATGTATATGTAATTTGATAGCTTAACAGTGATTTAGATACTATGAAAATTGAGATCACTAAGGAAATATACAGAATAGGATTGTCATGAATTACACATATTTCTTCAGAATTGTGTATGTAGTGATGTAATGTGGAAGCTATGTAACAATCCCCCATGATCTGATAAACCAAATGTTGCAAGAGGATTAAGGGTGGAATACACAGCTCTGATTAGATGTAAGGGAAGCTTCCTAGGGTGTCGCCTGTAATATTTTTTACCTTACTAGAGATAAAATGGATGTCAGAAGAGACTCTGAAAATTGCACTGAAGAGCAGAGAAGCCAAAACACAGGGAAGAATTCAAGATACTAAAGAGTTGAATAGAAGATTTCAAAAGGCAGCACGGGATGACAAAGCAAAATATTACAATGAAATGTGCAAGGAGT
>NW_006399805.1:8682804-8684087 GCF_000299155.1 Elephantulus edwardii | reverse complement strand
AGTGAGTTGAGAGTGGGAACATCACTGACACCAAAAAAGAATTGTCAGGAGTGGAGAGCCACCTTTCAGACTCAGATCTGACATCAGAGAAGGTCAAGACACATGGAGATCTTAAAAAAATGCCAGTTCTGTAGATACTTAAGGAAAAAGGACCTGCCTCCAGAATGAACAGTGAGAGAACAAGCTTTTCCCTAGAACTGTCACCTGTAGTTTTACTTCCAGCTTCCTCATCTGTAAGAAAACAGATTTCTATTTGTCAAAAATATGTCTTTGTGGTAGACAGAGGTCTTTGGAGTTGGGATGACACATGCAGGCCGTTGACCTTGAGATCTTCTGATCTTTAGTCCTTGAGATGATGAAACGTTTTCCTAAAATCATCTGTAAGTCCAACAACAGCCTAAGAGGCAACTCACTGAAGACCATCCTCCGTTAGGCCTTGGGCTCTTTTGGAGAAGTCTCTGTGTCATCAGTTTTGAGAACAAGGAACTTCAGAGTTGGACTGGAACCTGGCTTTCGTGGTAAATTGATATGTAAATGTTGTTCCCCAGCCTTACCTCACACCAGTGTGAGTGAGATGGGCATAAGGATATTTGGAGACTTTCTCATTTTCAGAACACAAATGTTAAGGAGCTCTGGTGGAGTACTTGATAGGGAGCTGTGCTGCTGATCGCTGATGGTTTGAATCCACCAATGGCTCAAGGGGGAAAAGACGAGCAATCTCATCCCATGTGATTTCAGCCTCTGAACTTCTGAACTGAACTGAGCTGCTGGAGGGTCAGCTAGGAGTTGGTTATGACACCATGCCAATGAGAATGACAGTCCAAATGTTACAACAATTTAAAAACTGTGTATTCCATAAACTTCCATTTCTATTATTGACTTAATATGATTTTTGTTTTAACCCAAAGGAAAGATTCAGAATCAAGAAGGCAGACGTAAGTCCAAGCTTTTCCCCAGAATTATCATGACTTGAAATAGGACAATAGTCTTTGGTGAATTTTCTAATTTTTACTAAATTCCAAAAGGGAAGAAAACCTTCACTGTCTTGCCTCTTTCTCAGTCTAAAGATTGGCAGCTAAATAGAAGGTTCTGGAAAGCAAAGCTACATATCAAGACATTGAACCCTTAATTTCCTTTCCTATCTTAAATGCTTAGTCACACCATTTATACTTGTTAAACATTCTTTCTAAAATGAAGAGGTTAGGAAGTCCAGAATTAAAGTTATTTGCAGGGTGATAAAAAGTTGCTTCTTTTAATCTCAACCTGTTGTTGTTGTTGTTGTT
>NW_006399805.1:8664220-8671420 GCF_000299155.1 Elephantulus edwardii | reverse complement strand
ATGAGGGAGGCTTAATACAAGCTGAAGGTCACCTTGTGGCACTAAGGCATTCCCTAAGAGTCAACATTGTTCTTAGTTTGTATTAACTGAATCCCTCCCTCCTGAGATAAGCATAAAGAGGAACTAGGCCTTATCTGCAAAAGGCTTCCCCATGATCCCTTGTTTTTGTTTTGTACTTCCTTATGATTTTACTTTGTTTACCTTCCTGATGAGTCTCAATAAATACTCAAGAGAGGCATGGCTTGAGGCCTTCAGTCACATAACTGCTGGCCCCTGTTTTTCATGCTCTCTCTTATCTATCATTCCAGATAGCCTGTCTCATTATTAATAATTATAAAAAAATACTTTACCCTTGGTCTGCAACACCTTCAGCTCCTGATGCCCACCAAGAGGTCCTGCCAGCAGAGCAAGCAGTGCCAGGCACCTCACAAGTGCACCCCCCAAGTGTCTTCCCATGAGGCTCACTCCCAAATGTCCTTCAAAGTGTCCTCCAGCCTCTTCCTGTTGCAATGTCAGCTCTGAGGGCTACTGTGGATCTAACTCTGGGGGTTGCTGCAGCTGTGGGGGTGGTGGCTGCTTCCTGAGCCCCCACAGGCCCCACAGGGACCATCATGACAGGCACTGGAGTTCTAACTGCTGCAGTCAGCCCTTAGGGGAACTCTGAGTGCTGCTTTGGGGGTTCCAGCTCCTGTGGAGGAGGGAGTGACCAGTCCTCTGGAGCAGGCTGCTGTTGAAGTGACCCCTGTTCCCAGAAGAACAGGCTTGAAGATCGAAAGGTCCAAGGACTCTGGACTCTGATTAGAATATCCTTCTACTCTGGGTTCGAAGATTCAAAACCTCTTCCCAAGACCTGTGTACTGCCCTCTTTCCCTGTATCTATGATTTGTCCTGAGGATCTCAAAACAGAAACCTTACACCTCTCTATAACCGTCTTGTTAACTACGTCTCCAACCTGAGATGAAACAACAAACGCAAAAATGTACATTAAAAAAAGGTTATAATTCAGTTTAATAGCAGAATACCGATTCAGTCTGTAGACTGAGAAAATTATTCGAGAATCCAGACTCTATAAAGAGAAATGTGACATCAGGATTGGAGGAAGACTCATCAATAAGTGTGTCATACAGATGACATGGCCTTGCTTGCTGAATATGAGGAGGACTTGACATGTTTGCTGCAGAATATCAAACACTGCAGCGTTCAAGATGGATCACATGTCAACATCAAGAAAACAAAAATCCTCCCCATTGAGACAATAGGCAACATTAAGAAAGATGGAAGAAAGAGTAAAGTTGTCAATACTTTACCTTACTTAGATCTACAATAAATGCACTTAGCACTAGCAGTCAGGAGATTAGGAGATATATTATAGTGGGAAAGCCTATGGTTAGGAACATCACCAAATTACTGAGGAGCAATGATGTGAGTTTGAGGACTAAGATGTGCCTGACTCAGACTGGTCTTTCCAATCATTTGCTATGCATCTAAAAGCTGCAAAATTAATAAGGATGACAGAAGAATGGATCCTTTTTAGTGATGGTGTTGGAGTAGAGTACTGTATATCCCATGGACTGCCAATAGAACAAATAGATATGTCTTGGAGAAGAAGCAAGGATCGTGAAGCTTCGTCTTACATACTTTGAGTATGTTGCTAGGAGAGGCTATTCCTTGAAAAAGGACATCATGCTTGGAAAGGTGGAGGGACACCAAAGGAGAGGAAGACTCTCAGCCAAGTAGATTGACACAGTGATTGCAGCAATGGGTTCGAGTGTGTCAGAGATTGTGAGGTTGGCCCAGGATAGGACAGGGTTTAGATCTATTGTTTATAAGGTTGCTACGAGTCATACTCAATTTGATGGTAAATAAATAATAATAATGTAAAATACAGTCAAGACAGCTTTCCAAATGTGGTTGCAGGTGCCTCAGCCTTGAGCCTTGTGGCTTAAGACGAGTATTGCTAAGCTCTTAGTCCTCACTAAGGCTTTCCACCAATCCCAGTCTTCCAACAAACTTGGGCAAAAAGCTCTTAGGTATAGTTCCAGGGTGTAGCAGTCCCAAGGTCTGCTCTATCTCACAGCTCTAAGGTTCCCCACTGTGGCTGCCATGGCCGCTGCTCCCATAGGCCCTGGTCTGACCTGGAACGAGGCACTACATTCTCTTCCTTTTTTGCTGGTAGGGAAGATCCCTCAATTCTGCTGTTGAATCCATTCAATTTAATAGTGAGACTAGCCAGTCCCCTTGTGGATAGACTGACACAGCCTATTCACATGTTCCCACTCAACCACATGGCAAAGTCAGGCAATAGCTAGGAAAGGCATGTTGAATAATAAAGCTTTAAAACCACATTCTCTGTCTAAAAACTTCATTGGTTTTGCTTCTCTAGAGAACTTAGCCTGAAAGAATTGCAACAAGAAAGATCTGGTGATCTACCTCAGGGAAAAAGAAAAGGAAAAGAATAGCAGTTATTGAGAGCTGCTTGGAGCACAGCTCCGTGCTGACACATGGAGTCACTCTGCTTGGAGCTGACTTCATCCCGGCAGCTGGTTCTTCTGTGAAGGGAAATGCTAGATCACCTTTGTGAACTGCTTACATTTACGACTTCTGAACATTAATCTATTGTGTTTTTGGTATTTGTCATGTTGATTTACTTGAACTAATAATACAGTTACAATACAAGCTTTTTGACCTTTGGTTTCTTGTGTGTAGATGTCTCTTCAGCTCAGTTTTTGCATTTAAAATTAAGACATTTTAATTTTATGTTGCCAAATTTATCAGTCTTTCCCCTCCAGATTGTTTTTGTTGCTTTTAATTTTAGAGCCCTTCCTTCAGAAGTTTGATAACTATTAATTTATTTTTGTACATAAATGTTTCTTTGAAGAGGAATACATGCATATACCATATATACCATTGCAAAGGTGTAAAATATTCCAAAAAAAAGACTTTTCCCCCCAATCCATCTTTATATATATATACCAATAAGTGTAATGTGATTTTAGAAATTTTCTATGTACATACAAACATGTAGGTCTATAAAAATGGTAGAATGTTCTGAACTCCCTTCTACTCCTTTTTTAAAAATTTTACTTATGACATATGTACATCTTTCTAGATTAGTATGTACAGGTACGGTTTATGTTTAAAATTAGCTTCTCAGTGTTTTATTAAACATTTTTGATGATAGAAAATTTTGTGGGCTATAGCCTACAGTGCAATGAACAATTTATAAACTTGTCTTTGTGTGGACAGGCAAGAAGATCAATAGTCTAATTTCCAGAAATAAAATGGATCAAAGTGATTGTTTACTAAGAACTCATTGTATCTTGAGATCAACTGGAATCAGTAATGAAGGAATTAGCAATTATGAAATCAAATGGCCTATTGCACTGGGCACGTTTGCTGCAAAAGATCTCTTTAATGTTTTAGAAACTAAAAATGTCACTTCAACGACTAAAGTTCACCCTATCCAAACCATGGTCTTTTTTGTTGTTGTTGGGTACTGTCAAATTGGATCTGACTGGCACAGGAGGAGATTGTCCCTCCTTCTCTAGCGGAGCATCTGGTGAATTTGAACAGCACACTTTAGGGTGAATTTGAACAGCACAGCTTCTTGCCATTGGGCCACCATAGCTCCCTGTGGTCTTTTAAGTTGATTCATATGCCTGCTAAAACTGGACATTAAAAAAATGGAAAATTACTGCATTATTAATAATATTAACTATAACTTGGATTACCAAAAGAACAATCAAGTTTGTTTTAGAAGATATACAGCCACTGTTAGAAACAAGGACAGTCGCAGGGAAGATCAATAACTAGAAAAAGACATCAAGTTTCATAAAGTAGGTGGTCAATGAAAACAAGGGAATTCTCAATAAGCTAAACTGACAAGTGGCTGTAACCATACACTCAAACGTTCAAAGTATCATGGAGGTGAAACAAGTCAAGGCATTGTTTAGTTCCATAACACTCAAGGGCACAATTCATTGATGCTGATTGGAACAGGACTAAAAACATAAAATACAGATTACTGGATTCTAGGAATAGGGGAGGGGAATTGGTTACAAATAGACTAGACTGTATCTTTAAGTGAGATACAAAAAAATATTTTATATCTTTATACTGCTGAAGTTGCCTTTTAATAAAAAAATGATGTAACTTTGGACTTATGTAAGGAGAGTATTCAAGAGGATTATTGCCTAGGAAAAGAGTGGATAGATAATGAACACTGCATTGGAACAGCTGAAAGGAATACATGATTAGGCATATGTATGACAACAATCTGGAGCAAGAGGTGCATTGCCAAGTGGACTGGGGGAGGGTGTGGGAGGGGAGGGATGAAAATGTGAAACAACGAATGAATTTTTAAAAATTAGGATTGTTGCACAGTGTATTTAAACATAATGTATATATTCTATTCAATATAAAAGTTCGATGAGTTTTAGGTAAGTTATAAGCCCTCCTGGAGCCAAGGGAAGGAGTGAAACATCACATTGTAAATACACATGAAGAAGGGAGAGTTTACAGAGACTGTCTTTGGAAACTACACTCTGTCACAGTCCACCCACTGGTTGTAATCATTCACATCCCTCCTGAATGTAAACACAATCTCTCCCTCTCTTTGACACCCAAAGTCTGATCCAATGCAGCAACAGTTCAAAGTCCAGGATATTGTCATAGAATCAGGCACAGGTGCAATGAAATGCTTTCAGGTCCACTTCTGTGCACAGAGTTGTTTGTCTAACCTTAAGACATGTGAAAAAAAGGGGCAAGTTATCTGTCCCTCCTCCTAGACCCCAAATAATGCTGAATAGGCATGGGATAATCAGCATAGACACTCCCTGGTAAAAGGGAGGAGGTTATGAGAGGCACGTAGCTACCATTGGTCTATAGAAATTTTGAAATCAGGCCAGACATACGCTGCCAATTCCTTGATTAGAGTTTCGTATTACTTTCTGGCAGTTGTTTTCCGTGGCTTTTGGCTCTGCCCTCTGGTTCCTGGTTCCATCATCTGAATCATCCTTTTTCCACAGGAAACTGAGAATGCAGATGGGTGTATTTATCAGCCTGTTCCCCATGTTAACGGAGCCCCAAATCTTTTTTTCCCTTTTTATATTGTCTCCATATTTCTTGATGGGAAGCAAGCCAGTGTCACATTATCAAAGAACAAGAATTAGAGATAATGTTGTCATCTCTGGAAAATTCTATGTGTCACAATCATTGTTATGAATTCAATGTGGACTCCAAGACGCATGATAGAATAAATTCTTACTTTTACACCTCGGAGCTTTGGTGGCTTAGTGGTAAGAACCTGCACTGCCACTCAAAGGCATGTGATTCGAATCCACCAGTTACTCTGTGACTGAAAGATGGGAAATCTCCTTTCATGTAATTTAATGCCTCTGAATACCTGCTGGAGGGTCAGTTATGAGTTGGTTCCCAATGGTACCCAATAACAACAACATATTTGCATATAAAAAGTAATGCAATATAATCACTTTCAATAATGCATAAAATTTCCACTATGAATATAGCTAAGGTTCAGCACATTAAATCAAATTTCCAGCCACAAGTCTTTATTAGACATGCCTTTGTCTTGAGTCCCCTATAAATCTATTAATAAACTCTTTCATTGTTGTTAAGTTGGAGCCTACTCATAGCTGACCCACTAGCAAGTTTCTAAGATTATGAATCAAGGGGAAGGACATACCCCATCTTTCTCCTTTGGAGTCATTGGTGATTTGAATTGCCAGAGACATACCAACTTTGGATTAATAGCACAGCTACCTATGAACTCCAGCACCAGAGTTCCCAGAGAGACCTGTGCCATTCAGTTGATTCTGGCCTCTTAGCTACCCTACTGGACAGAAAGTGCGTAGCTAGGGTTTCCAAGGAGGTGATTTTTACAGGAACAGAATACACCTTTCTCCTACAGAGCATCTTATGGTGGGTTTGAGTAGATGACTTTTTCTTCAGAGATAAGTGCTTACCCATTGTGCCAGAGGGCTCTGTACTGAGAGGTAACACCTCTCAAATTCCGAGGTCTTTATCTAAGAGGGTCAACCCTTTTATATCCTCCTGTGGTCTTTATAAAGGGTTCAGTTTTCCCTCATTTTACTATACTTATTTTTACCTGTTTCATCAGAGAGTTGGAGAATGGCTAAGGAGGATAGAAGGAGAATTGATGCCTTTGAGCTGTGGTGCTGAAGAAGAGTATTGAATGTACCATGGACTGCCAAGAAAACAAACAGATTCATCTTGGAGAGGGTTAAACCAGGCTACTCCTTGGAGGCAAGGATTCTGGGGCTTCGTCTGACATACTTTGGACATGTTGTAAGGAGAAACAGGTCCTTGGAGAGGGACATCATGCTTGGTAGGGTAGAGGGACAGCGCAGGAGGAGAAGACCCTCTGTGAGATGGATTGATTCAGTGACTGGGGCAATGGGGGTGGGGGTGTCAGGGGCAATGCGATTGGCACAGGATAGAGTAGGGTTTAGGGCTGTTGTACAGAAGGTCGCTATGAGTTCCAAATGACTCGACGGCACATAACAACAACAACAACAACATTATATATTTGCAAAAATAAAATTTGTATCACAGTCAAGCAGTGGGGAAATAAAAAGATGATTCTCCGCCCCTCATTCGTTTTGTCTTGTTACAAAGTGATGAATATTTTTAAATATGTTTTATTGTGACTTGAGTAAAAGTTTACAAAATGTGTTGAGTTTTCATTCAGCCACTCCTACACTAACATTAATAACAATCCCCAGAATGTTCTACGACAGCTTTAGGCTTCAGGACTGAGTGATTAAAGGAGAAATTATGTCACCTTTGCCCATTAAGCTTTGGAAGTCAGGCACTTACAGCCCTAAGGGCCTGAAGTAATGAATCCCATTTTCTTACTTGTAAGAGAGCCCAGACCGCATTTTTACTCAACAAGAAGGAGGAGATACTATCGTGGCCATGTTTGGAAAATGCAATTTGTCACAATCATTGCTATCAGATTGACTTGTATACTCCACCGCATGTTGGAATGAATCCTAACCTCTCTCCTGTATTGGTGTGCCTCATCCAAGGCATGGTATTTTCTTTTTTAAATTTTTTTTTAAATTTCTTTATTTTTCATTTCAATGAACATCTACAGAGATTTTGGAATTCCATTCATTCATTGTTGCACCCCTCTCCCCATCCTCCCACCCCCACCCC
>NW_006399805.1:8657591-8663103 GCF_000299155.1 Elephantulus edwardii | reverse complement strand
GTTTTAGTCCTAGGTCCATGATCCACCTTGAGTTGGTTTTTGTATATGGAGTGAGGTGGGGATCTTGTTTAATTCTTCTGCAGATAGTTTTCCAATTTTGCCAACACCATTTGTTAAAAAGGCTGTAATTTCCCTACCTAACTGATTTCATCTCCTTGTCAAAAATCAGTTGACCATAAATAGATGGGCTGATGTCCAGGTTCTCAATTCTATTCCATTGATCTATGTGTCTGTCATTGTATCAGCACCATGCTGTCTTGACTACCATGGCAGTGTAGTAAGATTTTAAATCAGGAAGTGAGATGCCTCCTACCTTTATTCTATTTTTAAGAAGTGGTTTGCTTATTCGTGGCTTCTTTCCATTCCAAATGAAGCTGGAGATTGCCTTTTCCATCTCATTGAAGAATGAAATTGGTATTTGTATTGGGATTGCATTGAACGTGTATATTGCCTTTGGTAGTATTGCCATCCTGCAGAAGGGCAAGTCGCTGGGCCACATCCCCCTCAGCTGCCTCTTCTCTGTCATCTCTGATGACGGGACGGAAAGTGGCCGAGGACATCCTAGACAGCTCTGGTGACTCAAACACTCCAAAAACCTGGTCGATCATCTTGCGAGCTTCCTCCACTTCCTGGTCCTGCACCTCTGTCTCGATGGTGTAGGTACCTGCATCGCTGAGGCTGTCATCCTCCTCCTGTCTGCGTGCCTTGGTCAGCTGGGGGTCTGTGGGTGGTGGGGCCGCAGGGCCGCCCTGGGATGGTGAGGGGGCCCGGCCGGGCAGCAGGGGCGCCCTTGCGGGCACACTGCGCCATGAAGTCCTGGGCCAGGCGGGAGCGGCGGCTCACGCTGCCAAAGGGCCTGGCAGGGCGGGCGGGCACCGGGCTCGCGCGCTCCTCCGGCTTCTCCCGCTTGAGTGAGCCAGCCCGCTGGGGCCTGGGGCCGCCCGGCTGGTCCCTGTCGGTGGGGACCAGTGCACAGGGGCGCCTGTCGGCCTTGGGGTCCGAGGGTGGCGTGTGTGTGTGAAGGACTGGGAGCACTTCTTGCGGGGCGTGTCCTCGTCGAAGAACTCGATGACGAAGGTCTGCTGGTTGTGCAGCAGCTCCTGGGGGTTCCGCTTATCTGGCGCTGCAGCCGGGCCTGCTCTGTGCCCGTCTCCACAGGCGCACTGGCTGCCGTGGGGGCCAATGGGTCCTCCGAGTCACTCTGCGTGCCATCCTCATGCTTGTGGCCCCTCAGTGTGCGGGTGTGGATGGGCAGGTCACTTGGTGCTGTGCCAGTCATCGCCCGGGCCAGCTCGGCGTAGCAGGCTGGGGTCATTGTGCACCAGCCAGTCGGCCACCTTGCTCTCTGCAGACACCATCTCAGCAGGCGTGGCCTCCTTGCCCAGGGGCCGCCGCTGGCGCAGGGCAAACTTGGTGACATGGTCCTTGATCTTGACCTTGCCTGGGCTGCAGTCATCAAACTCGATGGTGAAGGAGGCGTGGCTCTGTACCACGCGTGCCACCCCACACTCTCCTAGCTCTTGGTCCTTGGTGGGGACCTCGTGCACTGGCAACTCGGGAGAGCGCACAGCTGGCGGGACTCCTTCTTGGGGATCTCAAAGTAGCTGGGCTCCTGGCGGAACGGGAAGCCCTGTGGCTCGGGGGTCCGGATCGTAGGTGTGCTGGTCAGCTCTCCGTCCTGCTGGGCTGGGCCCCTGGGCTGGGCCCCTGGCACGCTCTGCCTCAGGCTCTGCCTGTTGCCGGTCCTCAGCTGGGCTGCTGCCATCATCCTCTCCCCACCAGGACGGCTGCCCATACAGGGGGGTGCGGTAGGTGGACGCCTCTGTCCCTGGCCTCTGGTCCCCCTTCTCCGGTCTGGGGTTCGAAGCCTCGCAGTACGGTGTATGGTCCAGCAGCGGTTCACACTCCTCTTTGGCGCCGAGCCCTTGACAACGCTCACCTGCAGCTGGCTGGTGTACTTCTCATTGTTGAGGGCCTCTTCGGGAAGCCGGTGCTGCACACGCTCCAGCACGTACAAGCTAGGATCGTAGCCGAAGTGGACAACACCGTTGAGCTTGAGGGTGACATACTTCTGGTCCGGGATGTGCACGTCATTCACAAAGGTCCCATTGAGGCTGCCCAAGTCCTTCACCCAGTGCTCGTTTCGGTCCTGGTCGTAATTGATGACGGCGTGCTGCTTGTCCACACTGCAGGACTGGAGTACAAGTTCACACTCGTCCCGTCCCACGAAGATGAGCTCATGGGGCAGGCAGTGGCGGGTCCCGCAGCTGCTCACCAGGAACCAGGAAGTGACACTCATCCTGCTGCCAGACCTGCGCTCCGGCCGCTCAGGGAGTCGCCGGCTTGACCCCTGCCTGGCCCCGGTGCGAGGTCCGCCACCTAGGACATGCCTGGTGCGCGACAGCTCGCTGGAGCCCAGGGTAGCGCGGCCGCTGCAGCCTCACCTCGCGCGCGGGGTAAGGCATAGTATTTTCAACTGCTTCCTAGGCTTGTGAAAGCTGGACAATGAGTGAGGAACACCAAGGAAGAAGCAATGCTTTGAACTGTGGTGTTGGCCAAGAACGTTAACTGTGTTGTTGACTGCCAAGAGGAAAATCAAATCTGTGTTAGAGGAAGCGCAGGCACAGTACTTCTGAGAAATGAAAATTGTAAGACTTTGAGATTCAACATATTTTGTTGAATCTTAATTGTGAGACTAAACACTGGGAGGCATCCATTATGTTTGCAATGGTGGGGAGTCAGTCATTGGGAGGAAGACCTTCAAACGGGTTGGGTTTGTTACTGAATGCCAAGGGTTCTTTCTGTACTCAATTGCCAATAAGACAAATGGATTGCAATATCCATAAGCACTTTATTACAGATCTGTGGAGGACAGCCGGTCAGCTTCAAAGACTACCTCCCTGACTGGGAGAGGTCACCAGCTTTTGATACTAGGGTGAGACACCAACTTACTAAATAATAAACTTTTGTTAGTAAAATCAAAGAATTCCTATATCTGAAAGAAAACCATTCACACCCAGATATTTCCTTTCTCCCACAAACAGGCAGATTAAGTTACAATTTATATATGATTGGGAAAAACAGCTTCAAAGGGATAACAGCTAATCTAGGAGATGCATCTCCTCTTCTGAGAAACAGACAGATTAAAGAAAGGACAATGAGAATTCTAAGGTCTAGCAATTAGCTTCTCAGGCTGGAGAAAACTTATGCCGGTTTTATAACTATATAATTATAGGTTCCATAACTGATACATACATTGAGAATTCTGAACGTATCAGTACCACCCCATCAGATTGACACAGTGACTGTAACACTGGGCTTATGGAGACTGTGAGGATGGCACAGGATCGGGCATCTTTCCATGTGTTTGACACGGAGAAAGAATGTCTGTCTTGCTTCCCTCAGGCCTGACCCCCAGACCTAACCGTTCCTTGAGGAAGCCTGACAATGTCTTCTTAAGAGGACAAGATGACCAGATCCTGATTAGGCCCTGGGCCAGATGACACATTGACAGGACCCTTGCCCCAAATTCCTGAGCAAACTACCACCCCCTTTAAATCTCCCTAACAGCCCCTATAAAAGGAAACTGTCTTTGCTGCCTGCAGCAAGTTATATTCTTCTCTGCGGACAGTCACTTGGCGTCCCTCTCAGGTCTACTCAATCTTTATTAAGCCTGTTCACTGCTTGGGATCTCTGTATCTCTCTCTTTCTCTCTCTCTGGTCTCTCTCTCTCTCACAGTACAGAGGGTTGCTATGAGTCAGAGTTGAATCAACAGCATCTAACAACAACATACCTGTAGGTACGTAGGTGCAATGTAATATGATGCAATATAAACACAACCAAAATGCAATCCAATGGTGAAAGACCCCAAACTAGGGCTTTTCCCAGACGGGGTGCGACCCTGAGCAACTCACACCAGATCCACTCGCTGCAATCACACGAGGCTTTATTGACGAAGCTTCGGGATGATTTGTATCTCACACAGGAGACAGGGAAGTCGACCCTGAGCCCCAAAAAGCAAGGGAATTTATACAAGGTCTAGGGGTTCTTTGGCATGGAATTAGCTCATTGGCTCTTTGGAAAAGGAGAAGTTCAATTTTAGTTCAGTTACCTGCTGCTGACGTTAGTTAAAATATGGTTTTTGCCAGTAATTGTTTTTTCAGTTTGTGGTCAGCTAGTTCCTGGAACACAAACATTCACACAAGATCAAAGGTATAGGTTCTTACAATACAGATCAAAGGTATAGGTTCTTACAATACAGATCAAAGGTATAGGTTCTTACAATACTTGGGTTTGGGGACATTGGTTTTAAAAAATTTTCCTTTCAATGGAATCTAACTAACCAGTTGAGGTCAAAGCAGGGATTCTAAAGTTAACTCTTCTGTTCTCTATACCCAACAGCAAAGACAGAAAGATATGGCTGCCCATCCTGGAAAGACAGAGGTCATGTGAGGATCACCAGGGAGTCAAAAGCCTCTCAGGGTTGCCTTCCAGAAAGAGAGCAACACATTTGGGTATTGAGTATCTGGGATGTGAGAAAATATGGTTCTGTTCCTACAGTCACACACTGCAGTATTTGTAGTACACGTTGGACTTGGAAATAAGTGCAAACCCAGTCCTTGGCTGTTCAATCAATCCCAACTCCCAGTGGCCCTACCAGACAGAAACAGCTGCTCCCTGGGCTTTCCAAGGCTTTGTAGTGTGTACTCCCGTGGCCTAGTGGATAAGGAGTCATGTGGCCAACATAAAGGTGGGCAGTTTGAATCCCCCAATTGCTCCTCAGAGAGAGATGGACAATCTCCTCCCAGCGAGTTACAGTCCCTGAGGCCCTGCTAGATGGTCAGCCCCAGATGGATTCTGACAACAGTGAAAAGCAATCTTTTTAGCAGCTACTGCTATACCTTTCTTGAAGTTTTGGGTGGATTTCAAGCATCAATCTTTTGGTTATCAGCTGAGCCCTGAAGGAAGAATATCCTGGTTCCTCCCTCCTAGCTTGTGCAGAAACAGCCCTAGGCCTGCTCACATCCTGATAAGGCCTCTTCCAACTGCCTGGGGCCTGATCACTTCCTGATAAGGCCCCTCCCCACCCTCAACTTCCCATGCATACCAACCCCTCCCTGCCTCCTTAAAAGCTCCTATAAAAAGAAGTCACCTTTGTCAGCCCCCCAACCATTCTGATCCTGTCTTCCTTGATCACTTGGTGTCCTTCCTCCTTTGCAGACCACTCAATAAAGGGCTCTTCTTTACTTGGGACCAGATACTTCTTTGTCTCATCTCAGCTCTCTCTCCCTCTGTCAAGCCCTAACTAAAGATGGTTATCTATTTTTCAAGCATTTGGATTTAGTGTGACTTTTATATCAATAAGTCACAACCACTTGGCCAACTGACTGGAAGAGATCAATATTTGTTCCCATCCCAAAGAAGGGTGACCCAACTGAGTGTGGAAACTACAGAACAATATCATTGATTTCACATGCAAGCAAGATTCTACTGAAGACTATCCAATGACGA
>NW_006399805.1:8649959-8655361 GCF_000299155.1 Elephantulus edwardii | reverse complement strand
TTCGTCATCCATCCTGACGCTGCCAATTGGTCCAGTGGCGAGAATCTTTGTCTTCTTGACGTTGAGCCTTAGTCCATACTGAAGGCTGCAGGCATTTGGTCTACTATTATTAAATTTGATATTCGGCTTCCCTCAACCCTCTATGAGGTGGATTGATTCAGTGACTGGGGTAATTGGGATGGGTGTGTCAGAGGCAATGTGATTGGCACAGGATAGAGCAGGGTTTAGAGCTGTTGTACATAGGGTCACTATGATTCGCAAGCAACTTGATGGCACATAACAACAACAACATATCAATAAAGAGAAACACATCTCTCCCCACTAATTCCGTGTGAGGATTTAGTGTCTCAACCTTTTTGGAAGGAGTTTACAAAAAAAAATAAGAAATCAGGTATTGATTGAGGATATACAAGGCTAAGAGGCTGAGGTTGTAATAATTACAGCTCGCCCAGCTCCCAAAACAACACTCTCAGCACCAGCAGTCTCCTGACAAATGGCACTGGGAAAATATGCTGTTAGGGACCTCTCCAGAATACTGAGAGGCAACAATGTCAGTCTAGAGACTAAGGTGAACCAGATACAGGCCATGGTTTTCGCAATTACTTGCTATGCATCAGAGTGTGACTAAGGAAGAAGAATCAATGCTTTTGAGTTGTGGTGCTGGAGAAGAGTCTTGAACATAGACTACCAAGAAAACAAATAGGTCTGTCTTTGAGAGGGTGAAACTAAGTTTATCCTTGGAAACTAGGATTTTGAAGGCCCTTTTCATATACTTTGGGCACACAGCCAGTGGGGGAAGAATGTCACAGTTGCCTCAAGGCCTGATCACTCCTTGAGGAAACCTGATAATGTAGAAGGCAAATAGACCAACCTCCATCTTCAGCAAAATACCATTTTCCCTAGACCTCCCTAAAACCCTTATAAAAACAAACTGCCCTTCTCTGCCCTCACACCATTTTGACCTTCTCCGCTTGGTGTCCTCAGACCATGCAATAAAGTCCTATTTGTTTCTCAGGACCAGCTTCTTTTGTTCTTTCACTTGCTATCAACTCTTTTTTTCTATCAAACAGCCATGAGGCACCAGTCTTTGGAGAAGAACACTGTGCTTGATTGAGGGACAGTGCAGGAGAGGAAGACCCTGGATGAGAAGGATTGAGACAGTAACTGGGGATATGAGGGTTGGTGTGTCAGAGTCAGTAAGACTGGCTTAGGATAGGGCAGGCTTCAGAGCTGTTGTATATAGGGTCACTATGTGTTGTTGTGTTGTGACTCGATGGCATATAACTATTAACAGCAACAATGGAATAGCTGAGTCATATGGAATTTCTATGATCAGTTTTTGAGGAAGTGTCAAACTGCCTTTGAGAGTGGTTGCACCATTGTAAAATCCCATCAACAATGTAAAAAATTCCTAACTCATCACATCCTCTCCAACATTTATTACTTGCTGTCCTGTTAAACTTTGCCACTGCTACTGGAGTGAGATGGTACCTCGTTGTGGTTTTGATTTGCATCTCTTATTGCCTGTGACGCTGAGTATTTCTTCATGTGTCTGTTGGCCATTTGAGTATCTTCCTCTGTGAAAAGTCTTTCCATGTCTTTTGCCCATTTTATAATGGGGTTATTCATCTTTTTCTTGTGGAAGCCCAAGAGTATTCTATAAACTTTCATTATGAGACTCCGGTCTGAGATGGTATTGCCAAATGCTTGTTCCCAGTCAATATGTTTTCTTTTCAGCCTGTTGGAAAAAGTTTTGATGAACACAGGGAAGATCCCATTCATCAATTTTATCCTCTTCAGATTGACCCAGCTATTCCATTATTTGGAATATACCTCAAGAAAATGAGAACTGAGGCTCAAACAGAAACTTTATGTTAGGTCTTTGCATCGGATGTAAGGCCAAGAACTCAAGGAAGGAACCAGAGAGAAAGAGAAACTCAAGCTTTATTAAGGGGGCTCCCGGGCTGGATTCCTTGGTCTGGAGAGAGAGAGAGACAGGCAGAGAGACAGACAAGGGAACTACATCAACCTAAGATTTAATTAATCTTATAGTTTTTATAGTAAGGGTCTTTAGGGAGGTAAGGGAGGGGCACTTCATGGTAGTTTAGTCAGATGGGTGAGGCAGTTCACTCCCTTTGTTGATATGTTGATAGTCCTTGAATCCTTCCTTGGTCCTTGGTCCAGGCCTGACATTGTACACCAATGTTCATAGCAGCATTATTCAACATCGCAAGAACATGGAAACAGCCCAGATGTCCAATGACAAATGAATAGATTGAGAAATTGTGGTACTTCATATAATACTCTGCAGCACACAGGAGCAATGCTTCTGTAAATTAGTACCTAACCTGGGAGGGACTGGAGAGCATTACGCTGAGTGAATTAACTCAGTCGCACAAAGACAAATACAGTATAAAACCAGTATGGTAGAATGAGTATGAGGATCCAAGAGGGTATGTGTGAGTGGAAATAGAGGAGTGTAAGGGAGTAGGGGGTACGGTGTTAACCATATGATTGAACAAAATTCGATGGGTGGGGGGGGAAGGATCTTCTGTGAAAAACAATGTATTAGAAATTTATAAATAAATCAGGATAAAATTTAAGAAAAACAACAACCCCAAAACAAACCAATAACAGCAATTCAAGGCTAGGGGAAATGGGCCTTTTACACAATTAAGGAGACAAGCTTCTGAGATCTTACAAAACTCATGCCTCAGAAAGAATGGAGAGTGACGACCAAGCCATCTTCTTTGTTCGTTCTGACACTCACTCCCAGAGACTGCAGTCTTCTGGGATGTTTCTCTTTACATTTAAAAATAAGGCCATAAAATTTTATAATGAAATTTTTTAAAAAATAATAATAACATTAATTTATCTTTGTCTTTGAAAGTAATTACATACTCACTGGAGAAAGTTGAGCAAATAGAGATAAGAAAAGGGGAAAGAAAAAAATAAATCCAGCTGTGTTGAGTTTGAATCTAAAAAACTCTAATTAAAGATTGCAATAATTTCTTGTTAATAGTTTTATTTTTTCTGTTAGTAAGGCTATTTAGGGAAACACCATATTATGCAAAGATGAGTTGGGTTTTTTCCTCCCTCAAAGATATTTTAATTCACATTGCCTAGATAGTATCAGCTTCAAGGCTGAGGAGTAACAAAGGGAGATAAAGATGCAGGACACCCTGCCTCCATGGGGATCAGCCCCTCCCACCCATATGACCTTGTGCTGCTCCATCCTCATCATTTCTGACCTCCCCTAGTCCACTGCTGCAGTCACTGTGCCAATCCATCTGGTTGAAGGTCTTTCTGACTTTCTGTGACCTTCCGCAACGTGGGCATTGTATCTTTTTCTAAGGACTTGCTCCTCATGACAACATGCCCAAAGAATTTGAGAGGAAGTTTCATCATCCTTTGCCTCTAGGGTGGTTACATTTCCTGTAAGACAGACTTGTTTGGTCTTTTGTGTGTCCATGGTGAATATTCAGTACTCTTTTGCAACACCACTATTCAAAGACATCAATTCTTCTGTCAGCTTTATTCATTGTCATGACTTGGACCAGGCTCACCTTAGTCTTTAAACTGATGTCATTACTCTTTGGCACTTTGGAAAGGCCTTTGACAGCAGGTTTTCCCAATACAATATGTCTTTTGATTTCTCCACTGCTGTTAACCATGTGTGTTGATTGTGGATTTGAGTAAAATTAAATAAAGATAGCTTCAATTCCCCTCCTTCCCATTTATCATGATGTTGCCTATTGGGCCAATGGTGAAGATAATTTGTTTTCTTGTTGTTGTTTCTGAGGCTTATGTTTTTATTATGTGCCTTTGAGTTGGAACAGACCCATAATTGATCCTCCAGCAAGTTTTCAGAGGCAGTTTATCATAGCAGAGGAGATTGTTCATTTTTCTCCCTTAGTGCTGGTGGGTTTGAACAACATGCCTTTGGACGTGCCGGGAAGCTTCTTATCACCAGACCACCAGACCTCCCTTTTAGGAGGCTAAAAGTCCAAACCCAAGGTACCAACTCTGTTGTTGTTGTTGTTATGTGCCGTCGAGTCGCTTGCGACTCATAGCGACCCTATGTACAACAGCCCTAAACTCTGCTCTGTCCTGTGCCAATCACACTGTCTCTGACACTCCCAACCCAATTACCCCAGTCACTGAATCAGTCCACCTCATAGAGGGCCTTCCTCTCCTGCGCTGTCCCTCCACCCTCCCAAGCATGATGTCCTTCTCCAAGGACTGGTCTCTCCTCACAACATGTCCAAAGTATGTTAGACGGAGCCTCAGAATCCTTGCCTCCAAGGAGCCACCCGGTTTAACCCTTTCCAGGACAAATCTGTTTGTTTTCCTAGCAGTCCATGGTATTCTCAATACTCTTCTCCAGCACCACAGCTCAAAGGCATCAATTCTCCTTCTATCCTCCTTGGTCATTGTCCAACTCTCTGATGCATAACAGGTGATTGCGAAGACCATGGCCTGTATCAGACGCACCTTAGTCTCCAGAGAGACACCATTGCTCTTCAGTACTTTGGAGAGGTCCCTAACAGCAGACTTTCCCATGGCAATGCGTCTTTTAATTTCCTGGCTGCTGGTGCCAAGAGTGTTGACTGTGGAGCCAAGCAAACTAAAGCTGTGTACAATCTCAATCTCTTCACCATCCATCCTGATGCTGCCGATTGGTCCAGTGGTGAGGATCTTTGTCTTCTTGACATTGAGCCTCAATCCATATTGTAGGCTGCAGTCCTTGACCTCTGCAGCAGGCGCTTCAGGTCCTCCTCAGTTTCAGCAAGCAGGGTTGTGTCATCCACATAACGCAGATTGTTGATAAATCGTCCACCAATCCTGACCCCACATTTCTCCTCATAGAGCCCAGCCTCCCGGATAATCTGTTCTGCATACAGGTTGAAAAGGTATGGAGATAGGATTCATCCCTGGCGTACGCCCTTCCCAATTTTGAACCATGAAGTGTTTCCTTGCTCTGTTTTGACGACTGCCTCCTGGTCCAAGTATAAGTTTCGCATTAGAATGATCAAGAACGACTAACTCTAGAGAAGGTCATTTGTCTGTCAGCTCGGGTGGAAAGTCCTTCTTAAAACATAGATATTTCAACTCACATGGGGCCAGTCTTCATTGGAGATCTCCACTGGTTTTGGCATTGATCTTCTCATGAATCCAGTTTGTTCTCATTTCAGGGTCCTTGGGGCCAAAAGACTCTTCCCCAGCAGGGAGGTGGTCAAGGATGGAATCTGCTAAGGAGCAACAACTCACTAGCTGAATCAACTAGCTCTTGAAGTGTGGATGGCGCTGGAGCCAAGGGGTTATTCCCAGCCATGCAGAGTGGGAGTGTTGGATCTGCAGAGCTGGACCCCAATGAGATCGGACGTCAGCACCAATCACTC
>NW_006399805.1:8641965-8649362 GCF_000299155.1 Elephantulus edwardii | reverse complement strand
CACACACACACACACACACACACACACACGGGTTGTATTAGTAAATTCAGAATTACACAAATATATCAGTTAATATAGTTCTAAAACTAACAGCAGTGTTCTTCAGCCTGAAAAACTGGTTAGTTTGCCTTAGAAATATTTTTTCTTTTTTAGTTATGTAAAGTAATTTAAACAGCCTATTTACCAGGAGAGGAAATGAGTATTTCCTAGATTAGCATTGACTTTTCAAAGCTATTGTTCCTCAGTCATATTTTTTAAGTTGTCTGTTTACTAGTAAATTGTTCTTTTTAAATGTAGAAATTCTGTAACTTTACTAACAAAAGTGTATTGTTAAGTAGATTAGCATCTAAACCATGTATAAAAATTGATGATCACTCCCAGATCAGGGGTGGGGGATGCAGTTTTTGAGAAGAATTCTTTCTGTCCTCTCGGATCTACAATAAAGTACTTTGGCTATTGCAATCTTGATGGGTGGTATTAATAAGTTGAGAATTCTCTGTATATGTGACGGCTATAAAACTGTAGTTATAGAGCTGATGGAGGTTTTCTCCAGCCTGCAAGATTAGTTGCTTGACCTTGGAATTCTTAGTTTCCTTCATTTAGTCATGTAGTTTAAACTTCCTGTTTACCAGGAAAGGGAGTACTGAATTAACTCTTAACTTTCCAAAACCTTTTTTTCTTTGATATGTTAACTAGTTTACAGGTTGCCTATTTACTGGTATCTGTGTGTGAATGGTTTTCTTTCAGATGTAAAAAATTCTTTTATTTTACTGAAGTGCATTGTTAAGTGAGTTGGTGTCTCACCCTGGTATAAAAACCTAATGACCTCTCACAGACAAGGAGACAGTCTTTGAGGCCAACTCACTGTCCTCCCAGATCTGTAATAAAGTGCATATGGATATTGCAATCCATTTGTCTTATTGGCGATTGACTATGGAAAGAATCCCTTGCGTTCAGTAGCAATCTTGTCTTCTCATTAACTGACTGCAGAAGAACCTCTACCATTCAGTGACACACACAAGACTCCCTTCCCACCTGGCACTTCTCACTGTGGTTGGAGGTCCTTCTCATATCTCCTCACTTGTCTAATCTCTTCTATATCTCAAAAGTGATTTAGTCAAGATATTACTTAACCCTGTAGATTATGTTTTCCCCCCATTAAGTTGTTGTTGTTGTTATGTGCCATCGAGTCACTTGCGACTCATAGCGACCCTATGGCCAGCAGCCCTAAACTCCGCTCTGTCCTGTGCCATTCGCGCTGTCTCCGACACTCCCATCCCAATTATCCCAGTCACTGAATCAATCCACCTCATAGAGGGCCTTCCTCTCTGCGCCGTCCCTCCACCCTCTCAAGCATGATGTTCTTCTCCAAGGACCGGTCTCTCCTCACAACATGTCCAAAGTATGTTAGACGGAGCCTCAGAATCCTTGCCTCCAAGGAGCCACCCGGTTTAACCCTTTCCAGGACAAATCTGTTTGTTTTCCTAGCAGTCCATGGTATTCTCAATACTCTTCTCCAGCACCACAGCTCAAAGGCATCAATTCTCCTTCTATCCTCCTTGGTCATTGTCCAACTCTCTGATGCATAACAGGTGATTGCGAAGACCATGGCCTGTATCAGACGCACCTTAGTCTCCAGAGAGACACCATTGCTCTTCAATACTTTGGAGAGGTCCCTAACAGCAGACTTTCCCATGGCAATACGTCTTTTAATTTCCTGGCTACTGGTGCCAAGAGTGTTGACTGTGGAGCCAAGCAAACTAAAGCTGTGTACAATCTCAATCTCTTCACCATCCATCCTGATGCTGCCAATTGGTCCAGTGGTGA
This sequence comes from Elephantulus edwardii, assembly GCF_000299155.1. Lineage (NCBI taxonomy): Eukaryota > Metazoa > Chordata > Mammalia > Macroscelidea > Macroscelididae > Elephantulus > Elephantulus edwardii. The sequence continues at coordinate 8,647,535 of NW_006399805.1, read as the reverse complement.
GAATCTTTGTCTTCTTGACATTGAGCCTCAATCTATATTGGAGGCTGCAGGTCTTCTTCAGTTTCAGCAAACCCCATTAACTTAACTACCTCAAATTGTATCTCATTAACGTGATAAAGGTGAGGTTTTACAATCACACACAAACTCATTGCCTTAGCTGGAATTGATTCGTAGCTGATCCTCCAGTGGGCTTCTGCGGCTGTCAATAGCATGGGAGTAGGTTGCCCATCTTTCTACTGGTGGATTTGAACCACTAGAGAGGCATTGCCTTTGGATATGCAGTGCAACTCTCTAGGGACTATACCAGATCATAGAATAATTACATGAGATCATTGAAGGATAATTACATGATGCTGAAAATTATGACCTCACCAAGTTGACACATATCTAGGGGGATGCTTTGGAGGAGAGGTAACTACAGGTTTTTCTGCCCTGGTTGAGGCACGGGGCTTCACACAGAACTTCCTCACATCCTGGAAAGTGCTCCTATAGACGGCTGGATCCTTTCAGGTTTGTTTTTTTTCCCTCTATACAGTACATTCTACTAGAAAACCAAACTCTGAGTCACGTTGGAGGTGCCCTCAGAACCCAACAACTTTTTCAGTGTGCTAGATTTGTGTCATCTTTGTTTCTTTCATAAAACTCACTTGTTTCATTCATTTGAGTTCTATTTTAACTTCAGTATTTTTCATGATGAGATTAATTCTTACAACATTTCAGACAAGTGGAATATTCTCCACTGGAAAATATCTGATTATACCTTGCCACATTAACTGCCGTTTTTAAGGGAGGCGATTACGCCCTCCATATTATTGTCCTCATTAAAGTGTTGCAGTATCTTCCAAATATTATGCTAATCCTTCTCAATAAGTTTTGAAATGTGACTTGTCAAGCTTATGCTTAAGATCAGACAAAGAAAGTTATCTGTGACAGTGGGGAAGAGCAAGTGTTTTAAGAATCAGACACTCATTAAAATTCATTCCTACCATGAACTTGCTGTGTGAACTCAGGCAAGTGACTTGAACTTTCTGAATGTTTCATCACTCACAGTGTAGTTAATCCTCCCTACTTCACTTGTTTGTTTTGAGGATTAAATGAATACTTAGCGAGTAAAGTGCTTAGCTCAACACCTGGCATACTATCCATGGAGGGCAGATGATAGTAATATTTCATTCCAGATTTTTGCTAATTCCACATTAGCTCCTTGATTGAGTGATTATGAACAGATCTTACTGAAACATTCTTGACTCTCCTTTCAACTCTTTGACTCCATTAACAAGAGCTCTCTGTGAATTAAGTTGTATACTGTAAGAGAAAAATAATCCCTTAATACCATAACACTTTTGCTGAAATGGATGTGCACTGTGAAGGTTTTTAACAGGTATTTGCCTTTGTAATTGTGTAAGCTGGATTATCTTCTATCTATATCAATAGCAGAGCTATTTTCTGGAACAAGGATCTTCTCATTCCTATTTTTGTGTTCAAAGGAGTCATAATGGTGTAAGAATTAAGTGTTCAGATGCAAGCCAAAGGTTGTTGGTTCAAATCCACTTAGCGGTCCTCTGACAGAAAGACCTAGAAATGGGTATCTGTAGAGATGACAGTGGAGACAATCTGTGGGGTAGTTCTATTCTGTCACTTGGGGTAATGACCATCTTGAAGGTACAAGAACTCCAGCATGACCTCATGTTAATAGATAATATTTTCAAAGACCGTTTCCATGGTTTCCTCACTCTGCCTCTTCAGATTGATCTGCACCCAAGATTCAAAGCCGTTTCTCCCGAGAACTCTAGATTTCATGGAAGAATGCATTTTCAAAATTTAGTGCACTGAAGCCAACCTATTTAGTCTGCCCTGCCTCCTGTTCATTTTGACCATCTGCCTTTATCTTAACTCTTTCACTTTCTTGATACAACACTCCACATGACATACAGGGGACAGAATTCATTCAAATCCTTACTTGAATGGGTAGGGTTTGTTTCTCAGTTTGCATGGACTTTGCCTGTCTTACAAACTCGGGTGATTCTCAAACCATTTTCTTGAAGTTTATCTTTTCTGCTTTATATCCTGAAAGAAGAGGAGGGATGGAGATGTGTGGGACCCACCATGAAGTTGGCTGGTTTGTGTTTAAGTGTCAATCAGAATGGAATGCTTATAGGCTCTGGTTCTAGATGAGCACAATTAAGCAAAGACAACAGTGAAACATGTGCCAGGGGATTTTTGGTTTCCCAACGGATATAAAGGTGATTTCACACCATACTACGTCAAATGTTACAAAGAACCTGGGGAGGTAGTGCACCACTAGGTTTTTTTTTTTTCACTGCAAATGTACCACTTGTTCCTTGAGAGAAGATGGGAAATCCTGGTCCATAAGGAAACCAATAGATGAAGGATGACTTGGACTCCATAACAGTGGGTTGGGTTTGAAACAATGTGCAAAAGACAAAACCGTGGCAAAGCCATGGAGCGGGCATCATATGCTATTGTAAAGGGGCATTGATGGTCTTGCTTTTTGAAGGGTTGCTACAAAGTGTGAATTTGTGAAAAGTACCAACGCTGAAAGTACCATAAAGAGTGAAGTGCATAAAGCAAGTGTTGGGTTGAAACAAAGGCTGGCAGGGTGGGGTGGGGGTGGATAAAGAATCAAAAGAATGCAACAGATCAACAGAAAATAATGAATGGCTCCACCCACCTGGCTGAACCACCAATCACAATGGAATACCCTCTCTCAAGAGCCTGCTATAAAAACCCTCCCAAACATGTGCTGGGCAAGACTTCCTTTGCCTCTATCTTCAGAGGAATGAACTTCACCTGGGAGCTTCCTAATAATGCTGCCTTTAAAATTTCCTAATTTCTGGTCCCTTTCTTGAGTCTGTGACCTTATAGCAAGGAGTATTGCCCATTCATGGAGATTGTAAGTTGGCTGGCTTAGTTCTACTTTTTGTGGAAACTCTTTAAATTTACTACTCAAATTTACATTCTATTCTTGTTAGGTATCATTAAGCCATTCAAACCATTACAACCCTATAGACAGTGTAAAGAGAAACTCTCCCTGGAGCAGATGGTCTGGTCTTTTCTTCCACCAGCCTCCTGGTGGATTCAAACCTTCTGGTAGCAGCCACGTACCTGTATGATGCATTCTTTGTTTCTGATCATCTTCTCTCTGACTCAGCAAGGACTTTGCTGTGCTCTCAGCACCTCATGACTGGTTTTCTCTCCATTCCACGTGGTGAGAGGTCTTGAGAGGATGACAGGGTCTTTATTCCCAGTTCCCATGAGAACACTGCTGCCTAGTGCGGCTCAGTGGGTGACAACGGAAGGTTTGAGGAGAGTAGACTATGGATGAAACATGAGTGGACTATGGATGAAAGACGCCACCCATGGCTGAGGTCCCACTGCCAGTGACTTATCAGACACGTCTGAAAGTATTCCCACAGGATGATGCTGTGTCTATGGCTGTCCTTGTAGCCATGACACTGGATCCATGTGTCAAAGGCTGTACATGGTCCCACCTGCCAAGGAGTCAGGCTTGTCCACATGCAGAGCTACAATCTGCTGCAGAGCCAGCTACTAAGCAAGCACCCTTGGGGTCATCTGTAGATTCTGGGCAGCCTTGCATTCTCTGCCAAGAGCACACTGACCACTGATGAAGGCAAGAGCCCAGGGCTTCAAGACTGACAAGCTGAGGCGGGAAGAGTGGTAACAGTGTACCTGGGCACAGGGACCCTGTCCTTCCTCTCTGCCCAATGTGGCATTTATGAGATACTGTATGCTGAGTCACCTCCATGCCCTGGAAGCTGGGCTAGTTCCCAAAGGACTTGGCAGAGTAATTGTTGGCCCTGATGATCGTCTGCTTTGGGTTTGCTCACATTTTATTGTGGGCTGGAGAAAAATATGCTGAGCACATTAATTTTCCACCCAACAGCTTCTGCACATTTTGTTTCCTGACTGAGTCTCTTCAATGTAACAACACTCTTCCTTTTTCTTCCCTGTGATTCTATTTGTCATTTTCCCTGCCCCTTTCCTTGTTCTGAGCTTGATTTTGGGGCAAATGCTGCCCTTTGGTCTCCTATGGTTGATTGCTCTAAAAAGGAAGGTCCTCATGAGTCTTGCTGTTCACCTGAGAGGTCTGTGAGTCACATGACTGAAAGATGATACCTGAGGATTCAATCCTAGGCTTTGGAGGGTGCCTCAGGGTCACATTCTTGGGGATTCCATCAGACTCCATCAAACTAGCAATTCTGATGCTTTTTATGATTTTGTTTCACACTTTTCTCCCACTCTATTGAAGAATAGTGGATATGTTGTTGCTGTTGCTGTTGTGTGCCATCGAGTCACCCATGAACCATAAAGACCCTATGGACAACAGCTCTGAAGCCTGCCCTATCCTGAGCCAGTCTCACTGACTTCGACACACTTAATACCATTGCCCTAGATACTGTTTCAGTCCATCTCATCCAGGGTCCCCTCTCCGGTCTCTCCACCCTTTCGAGCATGATCTCCTTCTCCAAGGATCGGTCCCTCTTGGCCATATGTTAAAAAAAAACCCCAAACATGTATGTTTTGGAAAAGGGCAAACAGGCTACTCCTTGTGGGCATGGATGGTGAACCTTTGTCTCATATACTTTGGGCATGTTGTAAGTAGACGCTAGTCCTTGAAAAAAGGCCTCACGCTGGGAAGGGTAGAAGGCCATCGAAAGACAAGATGATCCTCAGAGAGATGGATTGGAACAGCAACTGTAATAAAAAGATCAAATGTATAAGAGATCATAAGGAAAGCACAGGACAGGACAAGATTCGGGTCTGTTGTTCAGAGGGTTGCTATGACTCATAGGAAACTTGACACCTACCAACAACTGCAGCAGCAGGTATCTAGGATGTTCTGTTGTGATCCAGTGAGACAGGTCAGTCATTTTAGCTGGAACCATCTGGTTCTTCTGGTGTAGAGATCTGGTTCTTGTTTTGGTTTTGGCTTTTTATTTGAGAGAGAGTTTGCAGAGATAATTTGTTGTCCGCTCAACGATTCAACCACATTTCGTTTCATGCCACGAATTTGTAATATCCATGGTAACAACACTTGTCCCACTTCCTACATTTTCTGTTTCCATCCGTCCTTCATTCTAGCTCTTTCTGTCTTCTGGACTTTCTCCTTGAGCAAATAGTGGCATCATGGTCATGTAACTGATTGTTGTAAGGATTGCATCCCTCCAGGTGCTGTGGCTCGTCTGACAGATCTGCTGCTTGGCTGCAAGTTGCATCACGGGGCTGGTTTCAGTTGCAAATTTAAAGGGTGGATGGACTTGTTTCTAATTCCTCTGTCATCACTCCGTTTCTTAAATCTTCCCCTCTAAAATCGGGATGAAATAAAAAGCTCTTTCACCATTTGGCTGTCAGGTTCCTGCATTGCGGTGGCACGGGTACTGATACAATGCTGGAAGCTGTGTCGCTGATAACTCAAACACCAGCAGAATCACCCGTGGTACATGGGTTTTAGTGAAGCGTACAGATTATGAAGAAAGGATTGAGGACCAGCTTCCAAAGCAATTGTTGTTGTTGTTGTTGTTGTTGTT
>NW_006399805.1:8626103-8640299 GCF_000299155.1 Elephantulus edwardii | reverse complement strand
GTTTTCTTTGGCAGTCAAAGACGGACCAGTGTATCAACAATCGGGGAGACAGAGCAGGAAAGGACAATGTATCCTTCTGTAACATGGGACTGCCATGAGTCAGCGTCATCTTATGGCCACTACCAACAGCGACAATTTCTTAGCACAATGACTTGTGCATTGTAAACCCTTGGGAGGGTGGAGGGCAGGCGCAGGAGGGGAAGGCCCTCTGGGAGATGGATTGATTCGGTGACTGGGGCAATCAGGATGAGTGTGTCGGAGGCAATGAGATTGGCACAGGACAGAGCAGAGTTTAGAGCTGTTGTACATAGGATCGCAATGAGTCGCAAGCGACTCGACGGCACATAACAAGACAACAAACCCTCAACCATTTTAATTCTCATTCTTGCAATTTTTGTAATTCCTAGATAATAATCACGAAAAATATACTTATAGATTGGAGAAATAAAAGTTGTTACCAAGGATTAGCAAGCAAGGTGGCAGCACACAGTAATGTGAAGGAGGAATTTTATGTGCTCACAAGCAACCTCCAAGGGCACACGAAGGCCTCACACGGACTTTGTATCGCAGATATTAATCTTGTCTTTTCCTGGAACACACTGTCAGCTTCTCTAACATGTTGTCAGGAAGATGAAGCTTCAGGTCCTCTTTCTCCTGCTCTCTCATCTTGAAGCCTGACCTTCAGTCACCTTCAGAGCCTCTGGTTCTGGCCTTTCAGTACGAGCACAGCTGTTCAAGCCTGGTACTTGTCGTTTGAAAACTGACGCTGATAATGACCCCCCCCAAAAAAAAAACCCCAAAATAATCATGATCCCTGGTGAGCAGCCTGGTGAGCTGCCAGGAAGCAGCTAACCTAAAGGTTGGAGGTTTGAATCTCCTGTGGCTCTTCAGGAAACAGGCCTGCTCATGAATTCCTACAAAGATCACAGCCAAGAAAATCCATGGGACCGTTTTACTGTCCTGAGTAAGAATACACTCTGTGCTCAACAATTGTTGAACAGAGTCCACCCCAGAGGGTTTCCTGTGCTGTAATCTTATCAGAGGCAGACAGCCCACATCTTCATTTAAGGGAGAGATTGCGGGTTCTGTCAATCTACCACCAAAACTCCTGACAAAAACAATCAGGAAATAATAACTGTAAAAGCCCAGGAAATGCCATTTTCAGTGAAATTAAGAGACACAGTCATCATGCTGAAAGAAAGTGTATGATGTTGTTGTTGTTAAGAGTACACCCATAGCAACCCTGTGAACAACAGATCTGAAACCTGCCCTGTCCTGTGCTGCACTCATACTTCCTGACATAGGTCCCATTGCCCCCAGTGCACGGCAGTTACCATGTCAGTCACCTGCTCAAGGGTCTTGCTCTCCTTTGTTGATCCTCCTTCTTTCTGGGCATCATACACCTTTCAAAGGAATAGCCCCTCTTGGTCACATGCCCAAAGTTGTTGCATTCATAGTAAAAAAAAAAAAGAGTAAATTTCAAATTCTATCCTGAAATATAATATTGTGAATGATAGGATATCTTCCATATGCATAGAAGGAAGACTCATTAATACGACAATTATTCAAATATGCGCTCCTCCATCTTGAGCCAATGAGGAAGAAATTAAGCATGCTTATCAAATCCTGCAGTACGAAATTGACCGAACATACAATCAAGATGTGCTAATAATAACTAGTGACTGAAATGTAAATGTTGGAAACAATGAAGAAAGAATAGTAGTTGGAAAATATGGGCTTGGTGATAGAAACGAGGCTAGAAATGTTGTTCTTGTTCTTAGGTGACATTGAGTTGCTTGCGTCTCATAGCGACCTTATGTACAACAGCCCTAAACCCTACTCTATCCTGTGCCAATCTCACTGCCTCTGACACACCCATCCCGATTACCCCAGTCACTGAATCAATCCACCTCATAGAGGGTCTTCCCCTCTTGTGCCATTCCCTCCACCCTCCCAAGCACGATGTCCCTCTCCAAGGACCTTTTTCCATTGCAATATGTTTTTTCATTTCTTGGCTACTGGTGCCAAGAGTGTTGACCATGGAGCCAAGCAGACTAAAGTTGTTAACAATCTCAATCTCTTCACCATCCATCCTGATGCTGCCAATTGGTCCAGTGGTGAGAATCTTTGTCTTTTTGACATTGAGCCTCAATCCATACTGAAGGCTGCAGTCCTTGACTCTCTGCAACAAACGTTTCAGGTCCTCCTCAGTTTCAGCAAGCAGGGTTGTGTCATCTGCATAACGCAGATTGTTGATAGATCTTCCACCAATCATTGAATTTTGTGTTTTCAATGATTTATTCTTTGCAAATACCTTTTAAAAGAGACAAGTGTCAACTTCACACATGGTCCTCATCTGATGGGCTGCATAGGAATTGGATTGAGGACACTGGGGAAAGAAGGTGCATGGGATTCACAAAGCAGAGGACTTTCACTGAGGCTTCATGCAAAAAAGTGATGTGAAGAAGGAAAAAAGAATTTCAGAAAAGCCCAATGGTGGTAGGTCTCAGAATGTAAAATAGCTAGAGGTCCATCCTGTAATTCAAGTTACTATACCTCTCATAAGCAATAAGTGACGGGATGGGAATGAATAAGGCTGATGGAAGAAGCTTTCTCAGGTCCAGACTGATTCAAGAGCAGAACAGCTGTGTGTACCTAGTCAAGGTTACAGGCTCAATTATGTCCTGGAAAATGTGTAATGGAAAAGAATGGAACTTCCAGAACACTTAATTGTGCTCATGCAAAACCTATGCTGAAGCCAGGAAACAGTAGTCAGAACAGAGCAGGATCAGGAAAGGTGTGTGTCAAGGATGCATCCTTTTTCCATATATTTTAAATTTATGCAAAATTGATCATTCAGGAGGCTAGGCTTTATGAAGAGGAAAGTGGCATCAGGATTGGAGGAAGACTCATCAACAACTGGCATTATACAGATGGTACAACTTTGCTTGCTGTAACTGAGGAGGACATGAGGCATATGCTGTAGAAGGTCAAGGACTGTAGTCTTCAATGTGGATTGAAGCTCAACATCAAGAAGACAAAGATTCTCACCACTGGGTCAACTGGCAGCTTCATGATAGACAGAGAAGAGATTGAGATTGTTAACAACTTTAGCTTGCTTGGTTCCACAATCAACATTCTTGGCATCAGCAGTCAGGAAATTAAAAGATGAATTGCATTGGGAAAGTCTGCTGTCAGGGACCTCTCTAGAGTACTGAAGAGCAGCGATGTCAGTCTTGAGACTAAGGTGCCCCTGATCCAGGCTATGGTCTTTGCAGTTACTTGCTATGTTCCAGAGAACTGGACAATAACTAAGGATGACAGAAGCCTTTGAATAGTGGTGCTGGAGAAGAGTCTTGAAGATACCGTGGACTGCCAGGAGAAACAAACAGGTCAGTCATACAGAGGGTGAAACCAAGTTTCTCCTTGGAGGCTAGGATTTTTAAGCTCTCAATGATTCTATGAACAATGGATCTGAGCCCTGCACTGCAGAGTGCCATTCTCCTCATCTGTGATATATTTGAGCCTACATTCACTGTTCAGGGTCTTTCTCTCCACCATTCCAAGCATGAAGTCCTTTTCTAAGGACTAGTCCCTCCTAACAACATATATAAGACAAAGTCTTAATATTCTTGCAACACCATAGTAGATGGAGAAGAAATTGAGGTTGCTAACAATTACAGCTTGCTTGGATCAGCAATCAACATTCTAATACCAGCAGTCAGGAAATCAAAAGACAAATTGTATTGGGAAAATCTGCTGTCATGGACCTCTCCAGAGTGCTGAAGAGCAACGATGTCAGTCTAAATATAAAGGTGTGCCTGATCCAGACCATGGTGTGTGTCTTCAATTACTTGTTATGCTTCAGAGAGCTGGACAATAACTACAGATAACAGAAGAAGAATCAAGGCCTTTGAGTTGTGACGCTGGAGAAGAGTCTTGACCATACCATGGACTGCCAAGAAAACAAATACATCTGTCTTGAAGAGGGTGAAATCAAATCTCTCCTTGGAGGCTAGGATTTTGAAGCTCTGCCTCACTTGCTTTGGGCACGTGGCCAGGAGAGATTGGTCCTCGGAGAAGGACATCATGCCCGGAAGGGTGGAGGACAGCGCAGGAGAGGGAGACCCCAGATGAGATGGACTGATACAGTGACTGGGGTGATGAGGGTTGTCAGAATTAGTGATATTGGCTCAGGACAGGGAAGGATTCAGAGCTGCTGTACAAATCGTCACTATGCTTTTCAGGCAACTCAACCAATAATATTCTATGACAGGTTTAGAAGCAGGAGATGTATCCACTTCTTAAACAACTTCCCTCTGGAAATGCTATGAACTTTGATGTCGATAGTTGTAGAGGGGCTTCTGGCCTGTTGTTCATAGGGTCGCTATGAGTCGTGCTTGACTCAAAGGCAACAACAACAACAATAACATGGAGTACTTTGGCTACAACTTTTCCATATTTGCTTGTAACTTTTGCATATTCACTTGTCTTTTTTGGCAGACCATAAGATATTTAGCACTCTTCTCCAACACAACACAAAAGAGTCAATTTTGCTGTCATTCTTAGTCATTGTTCAACTCTTGACTGCATAGTAATTTAAAAGATTATTATTTGAATCAGGTACACTTTAGTCTTCAAATTGACATTATTGTTCTTCCGTACTTTGGAGGGGTCCCTGACAGCAGACTTTCCCAATGCAATAATACATCTTTTGATTTCCTGGCTGATAGTGGATCCAAGCAAGAGGAAATTATTGACAATTTTTATCTCCATTTATCACATTGCCTAATGGGTGGTGAGGATTTTTTTCTTAATATTGAGATTTAATCTGTCTTTGATCCTCTGTACCAAGTTTCAAGTCATTTTCACTTTTATCAAGCAAGGTTGTATCATCTGTGTGATGCAGATTGTTGATGAGACTTCCTCGGATTCTGATGCCACATTCTTCTTCACAAAGTCCAGCTTGTAAAATAACTTGTTCTGTGTACAGGTTGAATAGGTATGGAAAAAGAATACATCCCTGTAAGAAATTATACAGCAAAGATATATGGAGAGATAAATATATAGATATACACAAAATCTCAGCGTGCATCTGATTTCCAAATTCACTTTTCACTCATTAGAATTTTATGCTTGCCTTTTGTACTTTTGCAACTGTGGTAGAGACTAAGTTTGTTAAAAAAAAAAAAGGAAAAACTCCTTGGTTAAAGATTATTAGATTCTTGATTTGGACTAATTAAAAAGGTAGAAAGATACACTTAGAAGAATTCTCTTAAACTCATAAAATATTCACCAAGAATCGCTCTAGAATTTTATTAGAAATAGAAAATTATTATTAATAAATCAGTTATTAGATTATAATTCCATCACACACAAAAAATATTCTATTCTAGAACTAGCATTTGGCTAATGCGGACTTTAAAGAACTACGTCAAGAAAATATTTATCCTATTATTTGAAAAAAAGAAAAACCACCACCCCAAACATTTAATTGTACATTTGCTTAAGTTGATACAGCAAATTAGGTCCCTAATTTCTATACCTATAGTTCAGTGACATTGATTACATTGTTTACTGTGTGTTAACATTCTCATTATTCTCAGTCTGAGAGTTCCATTTCCATTAGTCTAAATTCCCTGCTTCTCTTTACATTTTTCTCTGTGTTAGGGTAAATTCTGATTGCTTGGTCTTGTATGTTGTTGTTGTTGTTGTTAAGTGCCATAGAATCGCAGGCGACTCATAGCGACTCTATGAAGAAGAGTCCTCAACGCTTGGGTGTCTTTCATCCTCTCTCCAGGTTCATAGGGTTTCCAGAGACAAGCTATTATGGAAGTGGATGCCACTCCTCCTTCCAAGCTGGTTTTAATAGGGGAGCTCCACCCCACTCTTTGTCCACATTGGGTAACCGACCATTAACGCATTTGAAACATCAGTGTCAGAGTGTTCAGCCTCACAGCAACCACAAGTTACCACTGTACGGCAAGTGGAAACACCAGGGCTATATGACCTAGAGGAATGCCTTTGGCTTGGTCTTGTATAGCTGCTCTTTTAAAGGAGTACAGTACAGCAGGTAATATTTATTTTATAATAAAACATAATATTTTATTTAAAGATGACTTCCAGGTGTGTAATTTTAGTAATAAGTTTAAAGGATATTTCAAGGTATAACCTCAGGAGTTCAACCTAGTCTCTAGCATTCCAGTCATCTTCAAAAAAAACCCCATTTTTCCTCCCATTCTATCCAAGACTCTTATGCTTTTTGACAGAACAGTTGGTCCTCGTAGTTGGGCACCATCTAGCTCCGCTGATGTCAAGATGGATGGGGCTGTGGCTTGTGTAGGCTCTTCTTGTTGTTAGATGCTGTTGAGTAGGACTCTTAGGGACCCTACAAACAACAGATCTCAGCCCCGTCCTATCATGTACCATCCTCTTAGTCCTGTGGAATATTTTATCTTAGACTCTTGGATTTCATTCTTTCTGTTTTGCTCCAGAAAAGACCAATAGCTGTATCTTGGGTAGTTTATTGCAAATGTGGTGTCAGACTTTGAAATGTGGTGGCTTTTTTTATCCATAGCATTAGCGCCTGTTGGGGGCATGGTCTCCAGTTACCTTAGCTGTGGGCACTCGGTCTTCAAATCATCAACACCTGTGGGACCAATTTAAGAGAACACTTTCCACACTGTGAGAGACAAGAGACAGTGAAGAGTTCATGAAGAGACTGTGGCAAGGAATAGCCTGACAGAGTCCTGGAGATGGAGCCAAAGTTAAGGTTTTGCTTCTGGATGATTGGATTAAGAGCTGATCTGTGACTGCTATGAGACAAAGCTTGCTGGATGACTGAGGAAACCAGAGGTTTATTTGTGATTTTTTTGCTTGTGAAACTGAACCTAGATTTCCATTGTTGACTGAGAAGCTGTCTGAACTAACTGAGGAATTGCTGTTAGCCTGGCTTGAGGCTGCTGTTCACTAAACCTGGACTTTTGCTATGTGATATCATTTGTCTACCCCTCACCCTCAGCTTATAAAACCCACAACAGTGAATAAAGTCTGTGAGCCAATTTGCAATGGACATTGGACCCAACCAATTAGTCACAGCAAGAGGAGAAGGAGCGCAGAGGTGCCATGTCTGACCAGGTAGCTCTTTGTTTGGTATAATTGATGTTGTTGCTGGGGACAGTTCCCCTCTATGAAGCAGGTGGAAGTCAGACTTAGCCACCTCCATGTTACCACTGCTCCTTGTACAATAAGCTTTTGAGATCCCAGACTCTACAGATCAAACTAGGATAGAGAACATAAAATTAATAAGCTATGCTATGCCAATATCTCATTGCATATTGCACCAAAATAATAAATGTGTTCTTAGTTAATAACTTTTAAATTATACTTTGCTTATAAGGTAAAACAAGATAACAGCTCAGTTTATATAACACATACATAATCACATACACCAACAGTGTTACCAGACATTATCATTGTTCTTTTAAACTAATTTGCTACATGGTACTAGAAAATGAGAAAATACTTGCATATTTATATTTTGAAAAATGTGCACATATGGTGAGTATTCTAGGAATTTAATTTCTTACTCACTCAAATAGCATAATTTAAAATACCCAATGTTATTAATTTTATGAATTTTGAAAGAACAGCTGGAACAAAATATAAATTAAGGAAGAATGCAAACTTAATCCAGCAATTGCTGTTTTAGGTTAGTAATTCCTTAACCACAGGTTTTTAAAGAGCAACTTATTTCAATTTGAATAGTTATAGCTTCCAAATGGAGACTATAAACCAAGACAGAAGAAAAAGAACTGTATCACATGGTTATCATAAAATAAAATTTGAAAATGTTCAAAATATTCCAACTTACAGTATAACTGGCCAAATATTCCACAATACAATTTCTTTCAGCAGTTTTGCTCTTTGATGTAGTAATCTGGATTGAATACATTTTTGTCTCTAAAACCAGAGTAGTATAAGAAATCTTATACTGGCAATACCATTTTACACTCTGAGTCTAGCCCTGCAAGATCAATAGTAATTTGCAATAGGATAGAGTACAATCTATAATCTTTATATAATGCCTCTATGCTACTCTAGGATGAGGAATAGAAACCACACTGTTCCAAAAAAGAATTGGCTGACACAGAAAAATTTCAAGAAGTACCATTGCCAATGGTAATGTAAGATAAAGTTCAAACAGCATAGAAGGCTTTTGGCAAAAAAAAAAAATTAATTTATATATATATATATATATCCCCAGGAATCGATGGAATATTAATTGACACGTTTGAACTATGAGATATAGCCCTGGATGTGCTTACCAATTTATACCAGGAAATTTGGAGGACAGCTATCTGTCTGACTGAAAGAGATCCATATTTGTCCCCATTTCCAAGAAAAGTGACCCAACAGAATGAAAACTATCGAACAATATGATTACTATCTTATGCAAGCAAAATGCTGCTGAAGATTATTTTAAAAATGGCTGGAACAGTACATAGAACTGTTAGAAGAACAAGCTAGTTTTAGAAGAGGCTGCAGCACCAGGGATATTATCGCTGATGTCTGATGGATCCTGGCTGAAATCAGAGAATATCAGAAAAATGTCAATTTGTGTTTTATTTACTACGTAAAAGCATTTGACTGTGTGGATCATAATAAATTATGGCTAACACTGAGAAGAGTGGGAATCCCAGAACACTCAATTATGCACATATGGAATCTATACCTAGACCAAGAAGCTACTGTACAAATAGCAAGGGAAAACTTCAAGGCTGAAGATCGGGAAGAATGTGTGTCAGGGTTATATCCTTTCTCCATGCCTGTTCAATCTGTATGCTAAGCAAATAATTTGTGAATGTGGACTCTATGGGGAGGAGCGTGACATCACAATCGGAGAAAGACTCATCAACAACCTGCATTATGCTGATCACACAACTTTGCTTGCTGGAAGTGAGATGGACATAAAACACTTGGTGCAAAAAGTCAAGGACTACAGCCTCTGTATAAATTACATGCCAACATCAAGAACACAAAAGATCCTCACCACAGGCCCAACAGTCAACATTATGACAGAGGGAGCAAAGATTGAAGCTGTTGAAAACAAGACACTTACTAATTTTATGCATCAGAATGAAGAGGGGACTCCTTGTTGAAGTAAAGCACAGAAGAATATAAGTCTATCTATTTCGTAAGTAACCTGTAACTGTCATGTGTGGAAGAAGAGATATCTCCAGGCTTTCCCAAACTTCCTGAGAAGTGCGTAGCGTGTCTGATTACAAATGAAAGGGGTATTTTAAGTCCAGAAATTAATCTCCTTACAAGTACTTTTGTTCACAATCCTTGATTGTGCTTCTCACATCACAAGAGGGTTTATTTCACTGTACATTTTGTTGTTCCTTGAGGTGGAAACTTAGATTATTGATTTGTGAACTTTCCACTTTTTTTTTTTTAAATACTGGTCAAGTGAAGCAGTGGTAGTAGAAAAGGAACAGAGAAATCTGTAACTGACTGTGATCAATTAGTTGTCGCCTTCACTGCAGTCGGACCAGCCGAGAACTTTCCACTTTTTAATATAAACATTTATTGCTATGTGCTCTTGAGTCAATCCCAACCCTTTAGCCACTAGGCCACCAAAACTATACATTTCCCTCTCTGAATTGCTTTACCTGCATCCCACAGAATGTGATATGTTGTTATTTTTTATGTTATTTTCAAACACTCTTTGAGTCTTCCCCTTTGAAAACATAAAACTATTTTGACTTCAAGTACTTAAATAGGAAGATTGTATATTGTTTTTTCATGCACACAATATGTTAAGAATGTTCCCTATCATTCTAACACAAACCGTACATTGATAACATTGAAAAGTGTTTTGACTTTGCATGCTGCCTGGGAGAAACTTTATATTGTCTAATCATTTTCACCTGTCTTGAGAACTAGTTCCCGTTCATGTGCTACAAAATGTGCTTTGAAAACATGTGAAACTTTGCCTTAATGAGCTGCAACAATATGTAAATAGTTTCTCATTCATACAATGAATTGGGAACTTTCTGATCCTTGAAGTAGACAATGTACTATGATTACACAATATCTTGGGAATGTTCCGGGACCTTGTCACACAAAGTATACTTTGTCTCTAGACTTAACTGTGCTTGAAAGAGAGAAAATGTGTTTTGTTTTCTCATACAAAGCTCTTTTGACCTCATACACTTGAAAAGAAGAAAGAGATCATTGTTAACTAATTCACAGAATGCATTGGGAATGTTACCATTCTTGTAACATCATATATACTTCGACAACATGAAAAATTCTCTAAACTTAGTATGTTTGAGTGCAAGAAAATATTTTTGTAAAAATTTTCAAAAACATTTTGTCATTTACAAAATATGTCCGCAATTTTCCTTTCTTTACAAAAGAAAATGTGCTGAGATAGAGTTTTTCCTTTGTGTATGTAAGTGGAAGAAATTGCCATTATTTTCTCATTCTAAGAATGTGTTGGCAACGTCTCGTCCTTAAAATATATAGTTGTGGTTGTCATTTTTATGTACTACAAAGTCAGAACCAACCTATAGCTGACGCTTCAGCAAGTTTTCAGAGTAAACGGCATGGGAGGAGTTGCCTAACTTTTTCCCTTCGAGCAGCTGGTGACCACCTGCCAATGGGTCCACAGTGTAGCTCCTTACCATTGGTAAAGAGCTCCCTAAAAATAAAGAGAAACTTGAAAATATGAAAAATTCTGTGGGATTTGTATACTTGAAAGGGATGTTGTTGGTATGTGCTGTTGAGTCGCCTGTGACTCATACTGACCTTATATACAAAAGCTCTGAAGCCTGTCCTGTCCTGAACCAGTCTTGTTGACTTCGACATACCACCCCCCACTGCCCCAGTTACTGTATCAATCCATCTCATCTGGGCTCTTCCTCTCCTGTGCTGTCCCTCCATCCTTCCAAGCATGATGTCATTTTCCAAGGATTGATCCCTCCTGGCCACATGCCCAAAGTATGTGAGATGGAGCTTCAAAACCCTAGCCTCCCAGGAGAAACTTGGTTTCACCCTCTTCAAGACAAACCTGTTTGTTCTCTTGGCAGTCCATGGCATGTTCAACACTCTTCTCCAATACCACAACTCAAAGACATTGATTTTTCTTTTGTCATCCTTAATCATTGTCCAGCCCTCTGATGCATAGCAAGTAACAGAAAAGACCATAGCCTGGATGAGATGCACCACTGTCTCTAGACTGACATCGTTGCTTCTGAGCATTCTGGAGAGGACCCTGACAGCAGATTTTCCCAGTGCAATTCATCTTTTGATTGTTTGACTGCTGGTTTTACGGGTCTTGATCATGGAGCCAAACAAGCTGTAACTATTAATAACCTCAATCTCTTCTCCATCTATCATAGTGCTGTCAGTTGGCCCAGGGGTGAGAATCTTTGTCGTCTTGATATTAAGCTTCTTAATCCATTTAAGTTTGTGGTCTTTTACCTTCTGCAGTAAGCACTTTAGGTCCTCTTTAGTGTCAGCAAGCAGGATTGTGTAATTTGCATAACATAGATTGTCCTTCCTCCAATCCTGATGACACATTCCTTATAAAGCCTGGCCTCCCGAATGATCTGTTCTGCACATAGATTGAAAAGGTATGGAGACAGAATACATCCCTGAGATGTTCGTTTTCTGATTTTGAACCATGGAGTGTTTCCTTGCTCTGTTTTGAGGCCTGTTTCCTGTGTGTATAGGTTTTACAGGAGCACAGTCAAATGTTCTGGGATTCTCACTCTCCTCAAGGTTAGCAACAGTTTGTTGTGATCAAATGCCTTTGCATAGTCAATGAAACACAGATAGACATTCCTTTATTACTCTGCTTTCTGCCAATAACCACCTGACATTGGTGATAATGTCTCTAGTATTACAACCTCTTCTAAACCCAGCTTGTATTTCTGGTAGTTCCCTGTAAATTCACTGTTCTAGTTGTTTTTTGTTGTTGGGGTTTTTTTTATAATCTTCAGCAGTATTTTGCTTGTGTGTGATATTAGTGATATTGTTCAATAATTTCCACTCTGTCGGGTCATCTTTTTTTGGAATGGGAACAAATATATGGGAATAAATACGGATCTCTTCCAGTTAGTTGGCTAGGTAATTGTCCTCCAGGCTTCTTGGCACAACCTAGTGAGCATGTCCAGGACAGCATCTGCTTGTTGAAATAAGTCAGCTGGTATTCCATCAGTTCCTGGGCTTTATTTTTTGCCAATTCCTTCAGAGAAGCCTCAACTTCCTTCTTCATCACCATTGTCTCTTGATCATATGTTGTTTCTTGAAATTCTTCTGTGTCAGCCAATTCTTTTTTGTACAGTGCCTCTGTACACTCCTTCCATCTTCTTTTAATGCTTCCTGGATTATTCAATATTCTGCCCATAGCATCCTCAAGTATTGCAACATAAAGAATTTGTTCTTTAGTTCCTTCAGCTTAAGAAATGACAAACGAGTTCGGCCCTTTTGATTTTCTGACTCCAGCTCCTTGTACTTTTCATTATAATACTTTGTCTTCCAGGGCTACCCTTTAAAGTCTTCTATTTAGCTCCTTAACTTCTTGGTTTCTCCCCCACCCTCCCTTTAGCTTTGGCTTCTTCGCGTTCTAGTCAATATTCAGAGACTCTTCTGACATCCCTTTTGATCTTTACATCTTCCTCCATCTTTGTAATGATCTTCTGCATTCTTCATGGATAAAATATTTACATCTTCCCACAGTTCATCTGGTCTTTGTTCATTACTGTTCGTAGCCTCAAGCCTGTTCCCGGGTTGGTTTTTAAATTCAGGTGGAATTGACTCAAGATGAGATTTTGATTCCTGTGAATTTGATTTGATCTCGTTTAGCTTTAATTTGAACTTGCATATGAATATTTAGTTGATGGGCTGTTCTGCAATCAACACCTGGCCTAGTTTTCACTGCTGATAATGAACTTCTTCGGTGATTGCTTCCACAGATGTAATTGATCTGATTCCTGTGCACACCGTAGGTGAAATCTGTGTGTATAGCCTGCAATAAATGATACATGTCCCCCCTCATTCACAGAATATTTAGGACTGTTCCCTTCCTTGTCTCACAAAGGTACTTTGGTACCATGTAAAGCTTTTGATTTCCTTTACTTCAAAGATAAATCCCACATTGCTTTCTCATTCAACAAAATATACTGGGAAAATTTCTTTCCTTGAATCACAAAGTGCTGTTATTGGGTACCATCATTCCACAATGACTCATAGGCACCCCACAAACAACAGATAGAAATCCTACCCCATCCTGTACCATCTTCACAATCTCCTTTCTGCTAAAGGCCATTGTTGCTCTCAATGCGTGTGCTGTGCCAATCCATCCCACTAAGGATGTCTCTAGCCTTCTTTGACCTTCTATCTTTTCAAGCATATTGTTCTCTTCTGAAGACTGGCTCCTCTTGATAACAAGTATGTGAGATGAAGTTTCACCACCCTTGCCTCTTGAAACACTTGTTCCAAAATATAATTGTTTGTTCTTTTGACAGTCATAGGTATATTCAATGCACTTTGCCAATACCACAACTCAAAGGCTTTGGCTCTTTCTTATTCGTTGTCCAACTTTCATATGCATTTGAAACAACTGAAAACTGTGTGATTTGGATTGGTCACTCTTTAGTCTTTAAACTGATATCTTTAGCACTTTAACAACAGATTTTCCCAATGCAATGCATCTTTTGATATCTGGCTACTTTCATATGATCTAAGTAATTTGTTAATTGTGGATTAACACAGTCATTTGTTAATTGTCGATTCAAGTAAATGTAATAATTGGCAACTTTAATCTTTTCTTCATTTATCATGATATTGTTTATCGATTTAGCTATAAACAATTTTCCCCCTTTATGTTGAAATGTAATCCATATTGAAGGTGGTAGTTTTTGGTTTAATCAGTAAGTACCTCAATTCTTTGTTTTTTGCATGCAATGTTGTGTCATCTTCATATCACAGGTTGTTAATGAGTCTGCTTCTAATTCTGATGTCACATTTTTCTCTCTACAATCCAGCTCAACATACAAATGGAATAGGTGTAGTAAAAGTGTACAGATGACACATACTTTTCCTGATTTTAAGCCATGTAGTGTCCCTGTACACTTGTACATGTTGTAAGGAGAGACAGGTCTTTATTTTTATTTTATTTTTTTT
>NW_006399805.1:8623178-8624678 GCF_000299155.1 Elephantulus edwardii | reverse complement strand
CCATCCCCACTGGACCCACCTGGGAAAACACTTTGCAGTCCAGAGGGGAGCAAATGACAGGAAAATATCTTCTAACAGAACAAGAAGGCAAGCAGCTTTAACCCAAGACCACCAGTAAGTTGATAAAGTGTCCTCCCTTTCCCCTTCACATCAACGCCCCTGTTCAGCATGAAGAAGCCAGAGAGTCTGCATCCAGTTCCCAAATCAATAAGACAGTTGGTTTAATTGCCATTGGAAAATGCTTACCATTCCCCTGTAGCATCTGGTCCCTACTGGATCCTTTTTATTTCCTTCACCTGCTCCCCCCACCAACCAAATTGTGCAACTCTGTAACTGCATCCCTGCCCATCCTCACCCCTCTGCCCCCAACCCTCACCTCCTTGTACCCCCATTATGTTTTCCCCAATTTAAAAAAAAAGATATGTATCTTCTAAATCTTTTCGGCAGAAATGAATGAACATGTTGAGGGCTGCATCTTTTGTTAAATCACCTCAACTGATAATGTGCCAATCCCTAGAGGCTTATTTTTTGCCAACACCTTCAGTACAATTTCTACTTCTTCCTTCAGTCCCATTGGCTCTTGATAATTAATACTTTTTCTTAAAATGGTTCAGAGTTGACCAATTCTTTTTGAGATAGTGACTCTCTGGCATGCCTTCTTTTGAGGTGCTTTCCCACCCTTGTCACATAAATTCCCCACCCTTGTGACATAAATGGTGTTGTTATAAACTTTAAACCCGTTTTTACATTGTGCACTTGAACGAGAGAAATAGGACGTGTACTAGGAACTTCTCATTCTCTATCATGCAAAGATTTTGAAAACATATAAAATCCTTTGACCTTCAATGGAGAAACTGTCCATTGTCTTCTCATTCACAAAATATATTATGCTGTTTCTGTCCTTGTAACACAAAGTGTGCTAATATAAGAAAAATTCTTCTGACCTCATGCATTTAAATAGGAGAAATTATACTGTTTTACAACCCACAGATCACAATCTGAAAGCAAAAAATACTAGAAGGTTGTCTATTTTTGTGTTTTATTGACTATGCAAAGGCATTTTACTGTCTGGATCATAACAAATTATGGCTAACCTTGAGAAGAATGAGAATCCCAGAACACATAATTGTGCTCATGTGAAACCTATTCACAAACCAAGAAGCTAGTGCTTAAATAAAGCAAGGGAATATTGCATGGTTTAAAACCAAAAAGGGTGTGCCTCAGGGCTGTATGCTTTCTTCATACCTATTCAATATGTATGCTGAGGAAATCATCTGAGAAACTGGACATATGAAGAAGAATGTAGCAGCAGGATTGAAGGAAGACTCATCAACAATCTGCATTATGCAGATGGCACAATCTTGCTTGCTAAAAGTGAAGAGTACATGAAGTGCTTACCTGAAGAACATCAAAGATTACTGCCTCCAATATGGATTGCATCTCAACATCTAGAAGACAAAATCCTCATCACTTGACCAATAAGCAACATCATGATAAATG
>NW_006399805.1:8601177-8620923 GCF_000299155.1 Elephantulus edwardii | reverse complement strand
GAGCAGAAATGTCGGTTTAGAGAGTAAGATGCACCTGATTCAAGCCATGATCTTTTCAATTACTTGATACGCATCTGAAAGTAGGAGAGTGAATAAGGAGAACAGAAGAATTGATGTCTTAGGTGTTGTTGTGTTGGAGAAGAGTACTGCATATCCCATGGACTGCCGAAAGAACAAATATGCCCTGGAGAAAGTACAACTAGGTTGCTCCTTAGAAGCGAGGATGGTGAAGCTTTATCTTCATACTTCGTCTCATACTTTGGGCATGTTGCATATTGGTTTTTTTTCCATTCACCAAATGCATTGGCAACTTTCCAATCCTTATAACACAAGTGTGCTTTGTTAACATGGAAAACATTTTTTACTTCACGTATTTAAATGAGAGAAATTATTGTTTTGTAATTCACATGACATGTTGGGAAATTTCCTGGTTTTGCAAAGCAAGTAGATGAGATAACATGGAAAACATTTTTTATTTTGTGTACCTGACTGGGAGAGATTGTACATGGTGTTCTAATTCACACATGTATTGGGAACTATTTCCTGTTCTTGTAATACAAAGTGCAACTAATTATAAGTAAAACTCTTTTTAATTCACATACTTGAATGGGACAAAGTGTACAGTGTGTTTTTTTTTTTCTTTCATGAAATATATTGTGACCTTTCCCAATCTTATAGCAGACAATGTACTTTGATTATATGTTATATTCCTTTGACTTCAGGTACTTGAATGAGAGATACTGTGCATTGTTTTTTCATTCACACAAGGTATTTGTAACACAAAGTAGAACTTTATGTAATTTAGAACCATTGAGACTAAAATAAATAAAAATCAAAGACATATGGAAGCCATCATTCCAGAGAACCAAGGAGCTTACAGATCTATGAGATCAGAAGAACTAGATGGTGCCCAGCTGCCACTAATGACCACTCCAAAAAGAAGCACAATAGAAGGTCTCTGACAGTATGGGAGGAAAATGTAGAACAAAATTAAGAATATTAATAAGACCAAGCATATTGGCCTTATAGAATATCCAAGACTATGACCCTTTGTCACTTTTTGACCTGGACCTGATCTCATTACCATGGCCCATGTCTCAAATGTCAAACAATAGACAAGTCAATAAATGAACAATAACACCAAAGTTGCTCACTCCTTACCAAAATCAACCATCCAAGATTAAAAGAGCAACAGTTACTTAGGGGTAAAGCTCAGAAGCCAGGAAAGGATAAGAATTATGCTTTCGGGTGTTAACAATTAGTGGCAAGACTGAGAACTCTTTTGGACAATTGGGGAAGGGAAGTCAATATTGGCAGGACTGAAAACTTGGGAAAGCCATTAAACTTGAGGATAAGGTACTTGCATCCACATTTTGAGAGCTGTCTTGACTGTATTCTCTTATTTTTTTTTTTTATTATTTTGTGTATGTGTGTCTGTGTACCGTCAGATCAGATCTGACTGCTACAGTAGGAGATTGTCCCTCCTTTCCCGGCAGAGCATCTATGTATTCTCTTATTAATCTGAGTCATAACCTTTTGACTTCCTCACAATGATTCTGCATGGTCTGTAAATTATCACATCAAATTTTGGCCCCAGCCAAGCTGTAAGATTAGTGTTGAGATGAGTAGAAAGGAACATGGGAGCATGGGGAACATGTCTGACCTCATGGGAATTAGTTCTGTCTTACAGATGCTGGTGAGGATAATCCCCCTGTGAAGTTAATGAATGTCAGAAATAGTGCTCCCCTCAGGGTTCTTACTCTTTTTACACAAAAACTCCCAGTATTGTAATCAGTATGATAAAACAAAATGCATTTGAATAGTTGAATAGAAATCCATTTGCTCTGACAATTTACCTCTCATATATTTCGGGCTATTACCAAGGAAGCTAGTTCCTGGAGAAAGCAATCATGCTTGAAAAAAGTAGAGGAGCAGCAGATAAGAGGAAGGCTCGCTGTAACTTAAATCCGCTAAAATGCAGCAGCCGTTGTGCAGAGGGCGCTGTACTGAGCAGTGTTCATTCTGTTCCACGTAGGATGAGTTAGAGGTGACTCAGTGACACTTAGCAACAACTGGAGCTCCCCTGTGTCAACACCATGGCCCTTCTGAGGGAGCCCACCCCCTGAAGCAGCATCGGAAGCCGCTGGCCACCAAGGAAAGACAACCTGTCCCCCAACACAGGCTGAGCCCACTGGGACTTGATGGTGCTTTCTGTCCTTGGCAGTCATCCCTACCAATTGCAGGACACAGACAAAGAATGCCTGGGCAGCAGAACATCCCAGGGGACAAGGTCAACAGTGCCCTGGGTCTTGGTGGAGATTACATATTGAGAGTCATAAACACATTCATGCACTCTGACCCATTTTGGTAATTTCCATGGTTGAAATTCTACCTCAGAATAGGAATTTTAAATACAGAAAAAGTTATATGAATAAAGATATGTTGTTATGGTTATTATGTGCCATTGGGTTGCTTGCAACTCATAGTGACCCTATTTACAACATCTCTAAACCAGGAAGGTTCAAACTACACATGTTTCATGAGCAGCTGAGACTTAACCACTGTGCCTCCATGGCTCTTTGTTAAATTCTGCTATACTATTTACTGCTGTAGAGTTGGAACAGACTCCCAGCTGATCCTCCAGTGAGAGTCAAGCTGTAAACGCACATGAGAAGAAAGCCCATCTTCCTCATTCAGAGTCATTGGTCGATTTCAACTGCCAAAGAAACATGGCTTTGGGGTTAGTGAAACTCCCCCAGTCCTATGGTGCCCACACTCCCCTGTTAAACTCTCAATGCCAGTGAAGTAGTTATAAATGATAATATATCCAAATGTTGGAATTCTCTGTAGTCACTAAAATAAAAAATGTAGTTATTGTGAAATAACATGAAAAATGCTTTTAAAGTAGGTAAGTTGGAAAAACAGAACTCAAAATATATACCACATGATATTTTAAATATGTAAAAATTTTTATATATTTATAAAAATTAGTTATAATTCCTCATTGAACGTCTCCTTCCTATATACTGCCCTAAGCACTTTAGTGAATCTTCTATCCTTACAAAGATCTTTCACCATCCATATTATTGTCTCCACTTAACAAATAAAAGATCCAGAGACACAGGTTAACTCAATAAAGAAGGGAAAGAATGGAATTTAAACTCAGGTTTGTCTGATTCAAAAATTTATATGTTGTTGTGTTGGTTCCCCTCCCTTTTTTAAGGGACAGCGTGAATGCAGTCCCCCTTTACCACAGATTATGCAGTCGCGTTCCCCACATTTGGGGAAATAGCAGAGGTCAGCACACCCAGAGTGCGATGGGGAAGCTTACACCTGGGAAAACTACCTCCGTGATCATGGTACCTTCCCCGCCAGGTATCAAAAGCTTAAGTGTTTTTAAAGTAAAATCATATGTGTTTCCCATTCCTTGAAGCTACATTTCCAAACATGGAAAAGAAGACAAATAATCAAAAATAAACTAGTTACCATAGAGAGGTAGCATGATTACAAGAGACATTTTTATTTTGGGGTTCTAATGTGGGCTTTTTTTCCTCCATTTTTAGAATTGATTCAACTTCTTTTCTAAATGTCTGGGTGCTCACACAAAGTACTAAGAGTGACCCTCAGACCCCACTGGACACTGTCGGCTCAGGTGCACATCCCTTACCCCTTCTTCTGCTTGCATTCACATACCTTCCAGTGGGCAAGAAAAACCAGCGTAGGGTATCGTTGGAGCAGCCTGGTTCTCTTCGGATGACAAACCGGACTCCAGGTCTACACTCTGTCCCGAACGCTTCCCACACAGGCCGCCTTCGAAGCCCTCTCATTACTAAGGAGGTCTGGTGGCCTAGGTGCTATGGACTTGTGCTGCTAATTCAAACACAACACCTCTGTGCTGGTCAAACCCACCAGCAGCTCCATGGGAGGAGGGTAACTGTTATCTTGTGTGATTCACAGCATCTGTGAACTCACTGAAGCCCTCACAAGGGGGAGGGTATTCAACATAGCGATTGGGAGACATTAAACTCAAAACTCAACACAGTGACATATAGTCAATTCTGACTCATGAGCACACTTCCTTGGTCATGCAGACATTCCTATTGGGCTTCCAAGGAAATAGGAGTTGGCTCCCCGCCCCAACAGGTGGTTGGAAGATTTGAACCAATGACCTTTTGGTTAGGACCAGAACATGTAACCTACTACACCACCTGGAGGTACGTATAGTAAGTAGAAGGAACTCTGATGGCACAGTGTTGAAAGTACTCACTAGCAAATGGAAAGATCACAGGTTCAAAATCATGAGCTGCTGCACAGGAGAAAGACATTGCAGTCTGTGTCCATCAAATTACTGCCTCGGGAAGCCTACGGGGCAGAAGGATGAAAGGCATTACAGACTGTTCCCTAGGGGAGCTTCCCTTATGTCAGGAAGGGCTGTGATAGGGCTGAACAAGATTGAATTTCACCTTTAATCCTTTTACAACTATTTGGCCAGTCAGAATATTGGGAATCGTTAAGTAGTTGCCACATAATTTATTTTGGGGAGATACAATTCTTGGCAGTTGGTGAGACCATATTTCCCCAAACCCCTCAACTATTTCAATCTCAATGTCCTTGAACTGTATTCACCAACTTTCTGCTTTCCCCTTACCCTCATCCCAAATTTATAATTTATTCTTAAACCTGAGAATGCTAGCACAATCACACTCAACTACCAGAAATAAAAGTCCATGTCACCCTTAACCCTCTCTTCTTTCATTCATTCATTCACCACATGTTCGAGGAAGTGTGCCAGGCACTGTCTTGGGCAGAGAGAAACACAGCAGTGAACAAAAGAAAACCCTCTCCTCCTGGCACTATGTTCTAACAGAAGAAAAGACAATGAACACATAGTTGATGGAAGGCCAAGTAGTCAGTGACCAGTACTGTGAAGGAAAATGAAATGGCCTCAGAGAACAGAGAGCATGGATTGAATTCTATCTTAAAAAAACCAAAACACAGGGGAGCTCTGGTGGCCTAGTGGTAAGGAGCTGCAACTACAATCCCAGAGGCGCATGGTTCGAATCCACCAGATGTTCTGCCTGGGAAGGAGGGACAATCTCCTCCTGTACCAGTCAGATCTGATTTGACCGTACACCCACACAAAAATAATAAAATTTAAAAAAATTAATAAAAAACCAAACCAAAACACAAACCTAAATGTATGTGTAAAGCGGAAGCCATGTGAGGATCCTCTGTGGTGTGGTAAGTTAAACAGTTGGTAAAAGTTTAAGAATGTGATGCAACAGCCCTAATCCCATTAAAGCCGTGAGCCAACGCAAGGCAAGATTCTCACAAGAGCTAAAAGGGCAGCAATGCAGCAGTGAGGGTGGTGGAGCTCAGCACCAGCAAGAAAGAAGAACCAGGAGTGGAGCATGTCTGTTGGACTCAGGTTCCTGGAAATCTCCTAGAAACAGAAGAGGCACAGAGAGAAAATCCTTGTCCCAAGGCTGGGGCCGTGCATTTGCCCTTCCAACCTCCTAAGTGACAAGAGAAGAAACTTCTGTTTGTTCAGGTTACTCGCCTGTGCTATGCCAGTGTTAGAGAACAAGAACAGTCACAGGGAATGGAGGTGAGAAAGATTCAAAAGTGTGTATTTACTCAGAGACCTGAACAAACCACGTGAAGCCTTGGAGTGTGGTCAGGGCTCACCAGGTGGAGAGAATGATGGCTGAGATTGGGCAAGAAGGTAGGGCCAGTCCTCAGGGGCAGTACGGCCATCCTTGGACCTGGATTTCAATGTGTTGCAGTAAGAGGACTTTGAACAGTTCTGTGCAGGAGAAAAGTTAACAAATTAAATTAACAAATGCAGCAAGACCTGCCAAAGCAGGGCTCCATGTAAGGCAGAACTTTTTAGTGAAGAAAAAAAAAATCACTGAACGAGTTAGGATTACCTCGCTATTACTTTAAAAAATATTATATTGTGTCTTAGGTGAAACATTACACAACAATTTTTTTGTTGTACTCTAAATTAACATACATGACAACATAATTCAAACACTACCGTTTTCAATATGGGTTACATCCCAGCAACAAGAAAACAAAAATTTTCACCACTGGACCAAAAGACTGAAGTTGTAAATGATTTTTTTTTTATCCACAATCAACACCCATGTAACGGCAGTTAAGAAATCAAAAGGCGTGCTGCACTGGGAAAAATCTGCTGTCAAGGACCTCTTTCTTTTTTTAAAAAAAAATTATTCTTTTTTTGTGTGTGTACCGTCAAATCGGATCTGACTGGTACAGGAGGAGATTGCTTCTCCTTCTCCAGCAGAGAAGAATTCAAACTGTGTACCTCTGGGATTGTTCTGTTGCTGCTTGGGAGGGTGGAGGGACAGCGCAGGAGGGGAAGGCCCTCTATGAGGTGGATTGATTCAGTGACTGGGGTAATCGGGATGGGTGTGTCAGAGGCAGTGTGGTTGGCGCAGGATAGAGCGGAGTTTAGGGCTGTTGTACATAGGGTCGCTATGAGTCGCAAAAGACTCGACGGCACATAACAACAACAACAACAACAACAACAACAACCACCACCACCTCTGAGATTACAGTGCAGCTTCTTGCCACTAGGCCACCAGAGCTCCCTTAAGGACCTCCTTAAAGTGCTAAATAATAAGGATGTCCATTTCAAGACCAAGGTGTGCCTGGTGCAAGCCATAAAGTACTCACGGTTGGACCAAGATTATGAAAGACTATAGAAGAATTGACACCTTTGAACTGTAATGTTGGTGACTAGTATTGAACATGGGCTGAAAAGAACACCCAAATACGTCTTGGAGGAGGTGCAAGCAGAGACCTCATTAGAGGCAAGGGTGGTAAAACTTTGTCTCACACACACACTTTGAGCACGTGGTCAGGAGGAACGAATTCTTGGAAAAAGACATGCTGGGAAAGGCAGAGGGTAGGCAAAGGTAAAGGCCCTCAACCAGGTAACTGGCACAGTTACCACAACGAAAGGTGCGGTAAGGTCTAAATCTGTCATTGTTGTTACAGTTGCTGAGGTGGAGTTGACTCACAGCATCGCACAACAACGTGCAAGTTCCTTAAAAGGACACAATCCTCAAGGCAGTGTTTGGTTTCTTTTTTTAATTTTATTTTATTATTTTTTGTTTGTGTACTGTCAGATCGGATCTGACTGGTACAGGAGGAGATTGTTCCTCCTTCTGCAGCAGAGCATCTGGTGGATTGGATGTTTTGTGGACTTTTCTTTTTTTTAATGGATCCAAATTGTAATTTTGTTTAAAGGTATCTTTAAAGGATAGTTTTGGTTCATGGTTTAAAGATTATCTCAGACTTACATATTCCAGACTTCTCTCAGACTCCCTAAATCCAGTAAATCTAGATTCTATAAGAATTTGATACTCTGTCTCAAATACTCCATCATGATCCATCTAGTGAGACTTTGATAAAAATGTTCAGCTGTTCTAATAGCAAAAATCTCATATGCTTTTTGTTGGAATTTTCTCCCTCACTTTTAATCTATTTTTTATTCACATTGTGCTTCTTAGGATCATTTCCATACATTGTGTCTTATTGTTTCCATTTTTAAGTTCAGAAATTCTGTATTTTTAACATCTTATGATAAGTAACTTGGAGAAGTGGAAGGTCAGAGAAAGAGAGAGGAAGACTCCTAAGGTCAGAGACGTGTCCTGTTGTTTCAGCAAAGACAGAGCAGAACAAATGATCTCAGTAAGGCATTTGATTTCTGCAGGAAGTTGCTTGTGCGGACCCATGTCCAACCAACAAGCACCCCAGCAGGCATTCCGCTCCAGTTTTTATCCTTAATCCAAAAGCTGAGGCTGTTTATTGGCTTGTTGGATTTTTTTTAATTAAAATATAACAGGTGATAAACTATATTACATAAAAGTTGCATGAAACCTCATGAGAAATATTTTGGTACACATTGTGATACTTTGGCAAAAACAAAATAGGTTCTCAGAAAGAAAATCAGTAATATTTCACTATCTGCTCACTTGATTGTCCAAGTTAAGCTCTGTAAGGAAGATCAGTGCTTCTACTTACTCCGTGATGACCCTGAACAAACATCTGGCATTTGTTTCCAAAAAGATTATAGCCAGAGAACCTTGGAGAGCAGTTCTACTTGGTAACACTTGGGGTTGTCCTGGGAAACAGTTATTTAAAATGGAATTTATTCATAGCCCAGTATATGAGAGTGTAAAATCAGAACCACTTGATGTGTGCAAATGTTGTTAGTGTTAGATGCCTGGGAGTGGACGATGACCTATAGTGACCTGATGAGCCACAGATCAAGACCTTGCTTTATCTGACGCCCTCCTCATCAAATGTGCCATGCTCAAGCCTGTTGCTGCAGCCCCACATCAATCCATTGCATCATATGCAAATAGAGCAGCCTAAAAACAGAGCCTTCACTCCATGTTGACTCACTTTTAAAAGCTGCTTTTCTACACAACAGTTTCTTTCACATGGTGCTGACTCAAACCACATACCTTCAGGACCATATTCCTTTTCGCTGAGGTCTGGCAGGTGCAGTGTAACAGAATCTATTCCCAAAGGGTCTCTTTCATGCTAGTCAAGCGGATGCAAGGCAAGATTGTGGTGCCTGAAGGGTCTCGATGCTACTAGCTAATGCACTCTTGGTTCTTGCCTTTGTTAGAGAAAGAATTCAACTGGAGGCTCAGGCTGAATTTAAATGAAAATAGGGAAAGTCCGTTTTATTGGAAGGGACGCTGGCCAGTGGGCCTGCCACAACGCCACAAGGCAAAGGCCACACGACTTGAGTACTTCATTCAGGTTTTGTATGAGGTGAAATGCAGTAGAGACCAGATGGCTAGTCATGCAGTGAGACTCAATTGATTTGTTAATGAGTGTCAAGGAATGCTCTCAACATACATGCAGATGATATGCAAGACTTTATTACAGCCATCCAGGGGAAAACAGCAAACACAAACAAACTTTTCAACCACCCACACAGGAAGCCTCTCTGAATGGAATGACAGAGGTTTGAAATCACATTGTATGAGTCCCTCAAAGATGGGTTTATGGGTGAGCTTACCAGTGTTGAAATCTTAACCAGGGCACAACAATGGCGACAGAAAAGCTGTCCTCCATCCCGGAGAGGCATCTAGAATCTCCAGAACCTCAGAGGTTGTAGAAGTCCTGACATAGTGAGGAGAGGATCGCCAGAGTCTCAGAAAGTCCATGGCCACTGAAGTCAGAGACTTCTAACTACACCTACAGCAAGGCACGGCAGCATCTGGCAGCATCTCTCTTTTAGTACGGCTAAGCACAATTGATAACAGTGCATCTAAATTCCAAAATCAATCTCCATAATAGTCTACATGTTTCCTACTGCCAAAGGGGCCCTTTAGAGTAGTGAGAGAAGATCTTCACCCTGAAACACAGTGTCCCTTTTCAGCAGGAAGTAGCTAAGAGAATATGCCGTCCCCTTTTCCTTATGAATCAGGGTGAAGTCTCGGTCAGGGAGGAGTGATAGGGAATGGCAAAGGACACACTGACAAAGGAGATTAATCAGAACTGGCTTTGACACTCACTGTGGCAAATGGATGATTAAAACAGACTTTCAGGGGGGGCAGAAAGAAGAACAAACTGGGGAGGAGGGTAGAGAAAATAGTGCAACAATGATGAATGAAGACCCAAAATCTCTGTAAATGTTCATTAAAATTGATAAAATTTAATAATTAAAAAATTCTGTATTTGTCTTTAACTTTGCTCACACGGAAGAGAACTTCTCTTGTTTGCATGGCTCAGAGTCTGTTTATTGATTTTATCTTGTTTCAATTTCTAAAATAAAAAAAAGTTTATAATGTGCTTCTCTATTTCTGTCTGCTTATCTTCTGTGTTGGCTTCGTGATAAGGACTTCACTGCCAACCAAAGACAGGCTGTTCAAATCCACCAGCTAATGCACAAGTGGAAAATGAGCAATGTTTGTGCAATTGTTGTTGTTGTTGTGTGCTATTGAGTCAGAACCAAGACATAGCCGACCCTCCAGCGGAATTTCAGAGACAGTCAGTCTCATGGGAGGAGGCTGTCCATGCTTCAACAGTGGAGCAGCTGGTAGATTCGAACAGTGTGTCTTCAGCAGTGCAGTTCAGCTTCTTAGAACTGCTTAAAACCTACTAGAGGGTCAGAAATGAGTCCGTTCTAACTTGACAGCACATGACAAGAAGTAAAAAGTAGGTTTATAATCTACTTACCTGTCTATTTATTATTTCTAAGTGAAAAAATGTTTCCATGTATTTGTCTTTTCTATCCACATAGCATACAATAAAAAGCACAGACTTATTTCAAAATTAGAACTTTTTATAGCCCTCATAATAGTCTTCCCTTACTTGGAATTGAAGGAGTGTGTGCTAATTTAGCTCTGGTGGCCTCGTGGTAAGAATCTGTGCTGCAATCTCAGAGGCAGGAGGTTCTTTTCCGCCAGCTGCCCCAGGGCAACCTCCTCCTGTGTGATTTGCTGGTCTGAAAACCCACTGGAGGGTCAGCTGCGACTCAGTTCTGACTCAACGGCACACAACAGCAACAACAGTGCTGCAGGCACAGCGGGCTCTCAAGACGACCTCTTTGCAGAGAGGATTCTGGGATGTATGTCACCACTCCTGTGAGATGGTGTGCATGTGATGTGTAGCAAAGCCACCTCTTTGATTCCTCTGGCCATTAGAAAGCTTTACATCTGTCTTGGCAAGGTCAGCTCTCCGTCACAAGCTGTGTTTCTACATGTGCTATGGGAACTATTTAAAGTAGTTTCCGTTCAGACCAGGTTCTCAGGAAGTTAATCAATAAACAACATGCCTAATCACAACTGAAAATTAGCAACCAGTTGGTATTAATAGCAGAATTTAAGATAGGAGTAGCATACTGGGAGATAGGATACATCCCTGGCTTACAACCATTCTATTTTTAAACCATGTAGTGTTTCCTTGCTCTGTCCTGAGAACTGCTTCCTGATACAAGTATAGGTTTTGCATAAACACAATCAAGTGTTTTGGAATTCTCATTCTTCTAAGAGTTAACTGCCATTTGTTGTGATCCACAGTCAAATGCCTTTGCATAGTCAATGAAACACAGATAGACATTCCTGTGGTACTCTCTGCTTTCAGCCAAGATCCATCTGACATTAGCTACAATATCCCTAGTATCATGACCTCTTCTAAACCCAACCTGCACATCTGGCAGTTCTTGCTTGCATGTGATACTAACATTATTGTTCAATAATTTCCACACTCTGTTGGGTCACCTGTCTTTGGAATGGGAACAAATATGGATCTCTTCCAGTCAGTTGGCCAGATGGTTGTCTTCCAGATTTCTTAGCACTAGTTGGTGAGTGCATTCAGGGCAGCATCTGTTTGTTGAAATATGTCCATTGGTATGCTGTCAGTTCCTGGGGTCTTATTTTTTTGCCAATTGCTTCAGAGCAGCTTGAACTTCTTCCTTCATCACCATAGGCTCTTGCTCATACGTTGTTTCACTAAATTCTTGTGTGTCAGCCAATTCTTTTTGGTACAGTGCCTCTGTTTAATCCTTCCATATCCTTTTAATGCTTCCTGGATCATTTAATATTCTGCCCAAAGTACTGAAGAGCAATGATGTCAGTCTGGAGACTAAGGTACCCAATCCAGGCCATGGTCTTCACAATTATGTGCTATGAATCAGAAAGATGGACAACGCCTAGGGATGTTAGAAGGAGAATTGATGCCTTGGAGCTGTGGTGCTGGAGAAGAATATTGAACACACCATGCACTTCCAAGAGAACAAATAGGTTTATTCTGGAGAGGGTGAAAACGGGCTGCTCCTTGGAGGCAAGGATTCTGAAGCTTCATCTGACATACTTTGAGTATGTTGTAAGGAGTAAACAGTCCTTGGAAAGGGGTGTCATGCTTGGGAGGGAGGAGGGTCAGCACAAGAGAGGAAGACCCTGGATGAGGTTGATTGACTCAATGACTGGGGGGATGGGGGTAGGTTTGTCAGAGATGGTAAGATTGGTACAGGAGAGAGCAGGGTTCAGAGCTGTTGTACACAGGGTCGCTATGAGTTGCAGGCGAGTTGATGGCACAAGAGCAAGTATATTGGGAGGGGCTGGTGGTAAGCTCCCAGAGGGGGTCTATAGATTTTTACAATGGTCTACAACACTGTGAGGGAGCCTTGGAGGCCTAGCTACCCTGCTAATCTAAATGTGGTGACTCTGGTGGTTTGAATGAACCAGGGACAACTTCTTCTCATGTAATTTACAATCTCTGAAAACCCCCTAGAATGTCAACTCTGCCTTGATTCTCACTCTATGGTTATGAGGTGTGGTGGTGTTTTGTTTTAACAGACAACTGTAACCTAAGCATCTATCCTGCCCCGACAACGCACAGCACTTTCAACACATCCTGACAGTGAAGCTCAGAAACAGGCATGATTGTTCATGCGTACACCGTTGAATTGGAAACAACCCATAGCCGACACTCCAGCAGGTTTTCAGAAGCAGTAAATCACATGAGAGGAGACTGTCCATCCTTCTTCCTCAGAGCATTTGGTGGGTTCGAACCATGTGCCTTTGGGATTGAAGCTCAGCTTCTTACTGCTAGGCCACCAGAGCTCTCTACTGTTGTCAGGCACCATCAAGTGGAGTATAAGCCACAGAGACCCTGTAAACAACAGATTCTGGGCCATCCCTTTGTTCTCTAATACGCGCAAGTCCACTGTGACAGTCACTGTGTCAATCATCTTGTTGAGGGGCTTCCTCTCTTTCTCTGACCCTCCACCTTTCCCAGCATCATGTCTTTTTCCAAGAACTGGCCCTTCCTGACAACATGCCCAGAATAGGTGAAAGAAAGCTTCACCATCCTTGCCTCTAAGGAGCACCCTAGTTGCAATTTCTCCCAGAAGCTTGTTTGTTCTTTTGGTCTTGGAACCACCTGTTCTCAAATGAATAACATGTGTCTTTGACCTATCACTGCTGTTGTTGTTATGAGCTATCGAGTTGCTTGCAACTCATAGCAAGCCTATGTACATCAGCTCTGAAGCCTGCTCTACCTTGAGCTGATCTCATTGTGCTTGACACGCCTACCCCAATTCCCCATCGCTGAGTCAATCCATGCCATACAGGGTCTTCCTCTTTTACACTGTCACTCTACATTTGCAAACATGATGTCAAGTCTCCAAGGATTGGCCCTTCCTGGCTATATGCCCAAAGTATGTCAGATGGACCTTCAAAATCCTAGCCTCCAAGAAGCGGCCTGGTTTTACCCTCTCCAGGACAAACCTGTTTGTTCTCGTAGTAGTCAAGGATATAATCAATACTCTTCCCTACCACCACAACTCAAAGGCATTGAGTCTTCTTCTGTCATCAGTCATTGTCCAGCTCTCCAATGCATAGCAAGTAATCGTGAAGACCATGGGTTTGATCAGGCACACCTTAGTCTCTAGGCTAACATCATAGCTCTTCAGTACTCTGTAAAGAGCTCTGACAGCAGATTTTTCCAAAGCAATTAGTCTTTTCATTTCCTGGCTGCTTGTATCAAGAGTGTTGATTGTGAGGCCAAGCAAGCTGAAGCTGTTAACAATCTCAGTCTCTTCACTGTCTGTCTTGGTGCTGTCAATTGGCGAGTATCTTTGTTTTTTTGATGTTGAGTTTCAATCCATATTGAAGGCTGAAGTCCTTGACCTTCAGCCCCAAATGCCTCAGGTGCTCCTCAGTTTCAGCAAGCACGGCTGTGTTATCTTCATAGCACAGGTTGTTGGTGAGTCTTCCTCCAATTCCTGGAATACACTTTTCCTCATCTGGAACCACGCAGTGTTTCCTTGCTCTGTTCTGACAACTGCCTCCTGATGTAAGCATAGACTTTGCATAAGCACAATCAAGTGTTCTGGGATTCCCATTCTTCTCAAGTTTAATCACAATTTGTTGTGATCTACACAGTGAAATGCTTTTGCACAGTCAATGAAACACAGATAAACATTCCACTGGTACTCTACCTTCAGCTAAGCTCTAAACCTAGCCTGTGTACGTAGCAGTTCTCTGTTAATGTACTGTTTCAGTCATTTTTAGATACTCTTCAACAGGATGTTGCTTCCTTGTTGGATCACCCTTTTTGGGGGGATGGGGATAAATATGAATCTCTTCCAGGTAGTTGTCCTCCAGATTTCTTGGCACAACCTGGTGAGTATATCCAGGGAAGCATCTGTGTGTTTAAAATATGCCAGTTGTGAGTGCATCTAAATTCCAAAATCAATCTCCATAATAGTCTATGTGTTTCCTACTGCCAAAGGGGCCCTTTAGAGTAGTGAGAGAAGATCTTCACCCTGAAACCCACAGCGTCCCTTTTCAGCAGGAAGTAGCTAAGAGAATACGCCATCCCCTTTTCCTTATGACTCAGGGTGAAGTCTCTCTCAGGGAGGAGTGATAGGGAATGGCAAAGGACACACTGACAAAGGAGATTAATCAGAACTGGCTTTGACAAGCACTGTGGCATTTGGACAAGAACAAACTGGGAGGAGGGTAGAGAGAATAGTGCAACAATGAATGAGTGGAAGCCCAAAATCTCTGTAAATGTTTATGAAAATTAATAAAATATAATTATAGAAAAAAAAATATGCCAGTTGTTATGCCATCAATTTCCAGGGCCTTATTTTTTTGCCAATTCCTTCAGAGCAGCTTGAACTTACTCCTTCATCGCTGGAGACTGCCCTGCCATGTGGCCAATATCACAGCGAGTGGACAGGAAATGGGAGGACAGAAGTGATCAGACTCCCGAGCCATCAGACCACAGGTGGCTGGGGGCGGAGAGTGGGAAGTGTGGGAGGGGCCAGGAGAGGAAACTGAGCTGGATACTGGCAGGGTGGTGTGAGTGTGGGAACATAACACATGAGCCAAAGGGGTGGGTCCCAGGACCAACACCTGATCCGTTACGTGCATACTCTCATTTGCTCTTTTAGGTAAAATGTTTATCTGTCAAATGTTGCTCTAAAGCTGAGCACTCAAATTAAGATGGTCTGGGGAGAAGGAGTAGCCATCTACTTCTAAAATGACAGGCCTTTGAAAATCCTATGTACAATTTGTTGGTTTTGCTGGTAGGTGCCATTGAGCCAAGTATGACTCATAGTGACTCTATGAAAAGATCTGAAACCAGTCCTGTCCTGCACCATCCTCACACTTCCTGACACACAAGAGCCCATTGCAGCAGTCATTCTGTCAATCCACCTGGCTGAGGACCTTCCTCTTCTTTGCTGACCCTCCACCCTTCCCAACGTCGGGTCCTTCTCCAAGGATCGGCACCTCCTAGAAATATATTCAAAGTATGTTAGGTGAAGCTTCATCATTCTTGCCTCCAAAGAGCACTCTGCCTGTACCCTCTCCAAGAAATATCTATTCGTTCTCTTGGCCGTCCATGGGATGTTCAGTGTTCTTCTCCAACACCACAGCTCAAAGGCCTCAATTCTTTTTCTGTCATCCTCATTCATTGTCCAGGTCTCAGACACATAGCTAGTAATCAGAAAGACCATGACCTAAATCAGACGCACCTTAATCCTCAAACTGACATCACTGCTCCTCAATACTTTGGGAAGGTCCCTTATTGTAGATTTTCCCATTGTAATACATCTCCTTATTTCCTGACTGCTCGTACCAAGGATGTTATGTACAACAGAGTATACTTAGAGTGTTGTTCTTGTGTACCATAGAGTTGAAACCGACCCATAGCTGACCCTCCAGCAGATTTTCAAAGGCAGTTAATGGTACAGGAGGAGATAGCCCATCCTTCTCCCTCAGAGCAGCTGATGAACTTGACCCATGTGCTTTCACAATTGTAGTGCAGCTTCTTGCCACTAAGCCACCCGTACTCCCTGTAGAATGCAATAATTGAGATATAGTTGAGAATATAATGATTTTTTTTAAAGTGTCATTTTGTGTTAGTATAAACAGTGTTGTGAATATGGTGATAACAGCACCAAGACGTAGGCTAAGTGTTTGCACGGTGGGGTCGTTTTCTCTGAGAGGGTGGAATTAAACCAGAACGAAGACCCCCTGCCACAATGATTGTGCTGGAGTGCAGTTGGGCAGATACAGGAGAAGGACCCTCTATGGCAGATGGGAATCCGCAGTGTGGGCTGATTCGTGCTGGTTTACCTGTGGCTGCAAGCAGGAGTCCTAGAAGGGAATTGCATTGATATTATTTGAGAATAAGATTTGTTGGAGCTCTCATGAGTTATTATATAGTATAAATCAGGTTGTGGATAAAACAAATCCAATGTTTCCAATTCGTCTCCATAGAATGGCTTAAAGGGCTGTCATGTTTGACTCGGCTTGTCCACGTCACCATCCAATTAGAGGAAAAGATGCAATGTCTTCCCCTTCTCAGTCAATAAACAGCTGGAAAAGGTTATTGGCTAAGACTTGAATTATTTTGGTGATTAAGAATAAGAGTCAACAGAGGTACATGGTTCAATTCTACCAGACGCTCTGCTGGAGAAGGAGGGGAAATCTCCTGTACCAGTCAGATCCAATTTGACATTACACACACACACACACACACACACACATTTGAAAAAAAGAATAAGAGTAAATATTTTAAGATTTGGTTGATGTTGGGGTCTGAGTGGATGTATCATAGTGAAAACTCCATAATGGATCACATGATGAATAGGGCTACTGGAACAATACAAGTGAGAAATAATCTAGTTTAATGAGAGCTTGAGTGTTTAGATTATTATTCAGTGTCGGTTAGAGATTAGGGACTGTTAGTGGAAGAATATGCATGTATTGCATATGTACAAGTATTAATGTAAACATATGAATATACTGTGTCTAGTAATTGGTACTATATTTGTAATAAATGAATATTAGATAGAAGTTTTTACATAGGTAGGGTAGAACGAGGTCTTATAGGTTTGTGAGAAGGATAGGAAAATTGGGTTTAGTAAAATAACTATTGTTACTAAGATGGAGGTGTGGTATATATTTATTACATTTATTTGGAGTTGCACTATTTTTTTTTTCGTTTCTAAGACCAATGGATTATTACCCCTCTTTGACACTTAGAAAAGCCATAGGTTTGGGTATGAGTTGAAGACTTAGCAGCTCTTACATCTTTGTTGTTGTTCTATTTCTAGGTTCACAGTCTAGTGGGCATTTGTTGGTTTTTTAAAAAGAATTTTAAATTGTGATTTTAAAGAAGTTTTACAGACAACTCAGATTTCCATTCATTCATTGTTGCACATTTTGCTCCACTCCCCCACCCGAGTTCAATTAAAAAAAATTCATTCATTGTTGCATAATTTCCTCCCTCCCTCCACCCCAGTTGGCTTTGCTATGCACCTCTTATTCTGGACTGTTGCTATGCAAATAATGCCTAATCACATATTCCTTTGAAACAGTTCTTTAAGGTCTAGTGTTCTATGTTAAACTACAAAATGTTGTTCCTAAAATGGTGATAGGGTTGAGTGAGTGTAGAAGGAGTGGGATGAAGTGTATAGTTATTAGAGCATTTTCTTGGGTCAAAGAAGGCTTCATGGCATGGGCACAGCTTGGTACGTAATTTTGCCTTGTTAAGTATTTAGAGAGATTATATAGCTGTAATTAATAGGTTTGGGCCTAGAAGGATGATGGTTATGTTTGATCATGAGAAGGAGTCTATGATGGTTATTAGTCTTCCAATTTAATTAATTCAAGTCGGGGGAGGCTAGGTTGGCTAAGCTTGCAAGAATTCAGCAGGTTGCTGTCAGAGGAAGGAGTATTTGGAGAGCTCAAGCAAGAATTATATTTTGACTGTAGAATCGTTCATAGTCTGAATTGGCTTGGAAGAATAGCACAGGTGATGGGAGACCATGGGCCATTACTAGGGTCTCTGCATCTAGAAAACTTCGTGGTGTTTGGATTATGATAGCTGTAATTACTAAGGCCATGTGACTGACTGATAAATAAGCAATTAGTGATTTTAGATCAGTTTGGTGGAGACTGATTGAGCTTGTTACAATCGCAGATTATAGATTAGACTAGCAAATATGGCACCCAGAAGACTCATATGGGGAATCACAAAGGAGGAACAGTTGCAAACAGATTAGTGATTGGAACGTGGGATGTGAGAAGTATGGATGTAGGAAAATTGCAGATTATTAAGGAAGAAATGGAATGCATAGATATTGACATACGAGACATTGGTGAAATGAAATGGATTGGCATGGGACATTTTGAATCAGACAATCATATGATCTATTATACTGGGAATGAAAAGGTGAGGAAAAGTGGGGTTGCACTTAGAGTTAAAGAAGATCACTTCTAGACTGATCTCAAAATACAATGTTATGAGTGACAGGATAGTATCTGTACTCACAAAGGAAGACCTGTTAATACCACTATCATTCAAACTTATGCACCAACAACCAGAGCCGAAGAGAAGGAAACAAATAACTTCTACCAAGTTGAAGTTCGGAAATCAATCGAACATGCAACCAAGGCGCATTAGTAATAATAGGTGACTGGAATGCCCAAGTTGGGAACAGGGAAGAAGGACCAGTAGTCAAGAAACATGGACTTGGTGACAGAAAAGAAGGTGGAGACAGAACGATAGAATTCTGTACAATTAATGACTTACTAATTGCAAATATATTTTAGAAGAAACACAAATGGCGACTATACACATGGACCTCACCTGATGACCTACACAGGAATTAGATTGATTACATCTGTGGGGGGAAAAAATCACCGGAGAAGCGCAATATCAGCTGTGAAAGGTGCAGACTGTGGAACAGACCATCAGCTACTCATATGCAAGTTTAAAGCAAAGCTAAAGAAAATCAAATCCACAAGAACTAAAGTTTGACCTCTAGTCTGTCCTTACTGAATTTAAATACCATTTCAGGAACAAGTTGGAGGCTTTGAATACTAATGAGAAAAGACCAGATGAGCTTCGGGAACATAACAAGAATATCATCCATGAAGAATGCAAAAGGTCTTTATAAAGACAGAGGAAGAAGAAAAGAGAAGATGATGTCAGACGAGACTCTGGATATTGCACTAGGGTGATGAGACGCCAAAGCTAAGGGATGAAATTGAGAAGTTAAGGAGCTGAACAGAAGATTTCAAAGGGCAGCTTGGGAAGCCAAAGTAAAGTATTATAATGAAATGTGCAAAGACGGCCAAACTCACTCAGCATTTCTTAAGCTGAAGGAACTGAAGAACAAATTCAAGCCTCAAAATGCAGTACTTAAGTATGAAGTGGGCAGAATGTTGAAGGACCCAGGAAGCATCCAAAGAAGATGGAGTAATCTGAGTGACTATACCAAAAAGAACTGGCTGACACAGAAGAATTTTAGTGAAACAACATATGATCAAGAGGCAATGTTGATGGCCTGTATATAATCCCACTAATGTGTTAGACACCTAATGTCAAACCTGATCCATGGCCCTCATGCTGACTCCAACCCATGACCTCCCTCCACAGAGTCCCTTAGTATAAAAGTCTATATCAGTGGGAGCAAATTGCACCATCATTTTCCATGGAGCAGCTAGTGGTTTGACCTTTCTCATTAGCAACCTAATCCTTAGCTCAACAAGGCACCAGCTCTCCTGATTATGCACCTGTATCTGCCAAATGCTCCATTCTAGATGTCCTTCCTCTAATTCCCTGATGGTCTTTCAGCCATCTGTAACCTTTAATTCTTCTCCAGCTATGTAAGAATATATCCCCTCAAGTTGAAGTTGGAGTTGAACCACTGCATGGTTCAAACTC
>NW_006399805.1:8592405-8592987 GCF_000299155.1 Elephantulus edwardii | reverse complement strand
GAGGTTCTAATCTACTGTTTGTAAGGTTGCTTTGAGCTGTAGCTGACTCCAGAATACCTAACAACAACAGAAGTAAAGTGGCCTTCGGTCTGGACTGAGTCACCAGTTTAGAGTTCTTAGCTGCTGTCACGTCAGCTCTCTATCCCGGAACCCTGCCGTACCCAGTCCTGTGCCATCCTCACAATCTCTTCTGTGTTTAAGCCCATTGCAGCAGCCACTGGTTCAGCCCATCTCGTTGAGGGTATTTCTTTTTTTTTTTCTTCTTTCTTGTTGATCTTCTACTTTTCCAAACATAATGTCCTTCTCCAGGGCTCGGTTCCTTCTATAAACATGTCCAAAGGATGTGAGAGGAAGGAAGTCTCATCACCTTGCTTCTAAGAATAGTCTGGTTGCACTTCTTCCAAGAATTGTTCTTTTTCCTCTTATGCTTTTGGCTGTCCACAGTTGTTGTTGTTATGTGCCGTCAAGTCTTTTGCGACTCATAGCAACCCTATGTACAACAACCCTAAACCCTGCTCTATCCTGTGCCAATCGCACTGCCTCTGACACACCCATCCCGATTACCCCAGTCACTGAATCAAT
>NW_006399805.1:8579068-8590685 GCF_000299155.1 Elephantulus edwardii | reverse complement strand
TTTTTTTTTTGCCAATAACACAATTCACCAAAAGATTCTTCTTGTTGTTAGGTGCTGTTGAATTAAGTATTACCCATAATGACCCTACAAACAACAGATCTGAACCCTTGTCCTAGCCTGTACCATCCTCATACTTCCTGACACATTAGAGTCCCTTGCAGCAGTCACCGTGTCAATCCACCTGGGCAAGAGCCTTCCTCTCCTCTGTTGATCCTCTGTCTGTCTGAGCATCATATCCCTCTCCAAGGAACAGCTCTCTCCTAACAACATTCCCAAAGTATGTGAGGTGAAGTTTTATCATCTTTGCCTCCAAATAGCACTCTGGCTGCACTTTTCTCCAAAACATATTTTTGTTTGCTTTTTTTTTTTGAGTCTATGGGATGTTCAGAACTCCTCTCCATAGCTCAAAGGCATCAACTCTTCTGTCACCTTTATTCACTGTCCAGGTCTCAGATGCATAGCAGGTGATTGAAAAGACCCTGGCCTGAATCAGACATGCCTTAGTCCTAAAACTGATGTCTAATGATGACATCTCCTCAATAATTTGGAGAGGTCCCTAATTATTGTGGAATGTTGGGGAGGGAAGGGAGGGTCTCTGGCCAGGACAGATTGCCTAAGCTCCAGATAAGTGCAAGCCTCCCAATGGCCTTTAATATGAGAAATCTCCAGTGTTTGGTTGTACCGTCCTGAGAAAGCTTGCCACCTGGGAAGACGGCAACTTCATCTGTTGAGCTGGGAGTAGTCTGCATGAGGCTGAGGTTCTCCTATCCAATCTACATGTCTCACATCCGTAAGCCCACTCTATTCTGCCTTCCTGTTTACATGAGGGCAGTGCAGTCCCAAGAAAACTGAGCTGGATTGACCCCCTGGTCCTCTTCTCCTGAAGTGGTGTATCTCTGTTGTGCTTACTCCCATCAGGGTGTTGCTGTAGGTTGCCGTCGAACAGACAGTGACACCTAATTGCAGACTTTCTCAGTGTAATACATCTCCTGATTTCAAAGATTGCTGGTACTA
The DNA here is from genome assembly GCF_000299155.1 of Elephantulus edwardii. NCBI lineage: Eukaryota > Metazoa > Chordata > Mammalia > Macroscelidea > Macroscelididae > Elephantulus > Elephantulus edwardii. Next base: position 8,589,671 of record NW_006399805.1, on the reverse strand, counting down.
AGGGTGTTAATTGTAGATCCAGGTAAGTTGAAGTTATTGGCAGTACCCATTTTTTCTCCATCTATCATGCTGTTCACTATGAGTTGCCTGAGACTTGACAGCACTTAACAACAATAACATCAACATAGAGAGAGAGATCAGCAGGCCCAGTGGACAGAAGGCAATGCTACCAAGCCGAAGGTGGGTGACTTTTAATCTGCGGTCCTCGGGCTTCTCTTTCATTGTTTTTGTTCAGAAATTCCTCTAGGTCGTATAGCCCTGGTGTACAAGTTGCCGTACAGTGGTCACTTGTGGTTGCTGAACACTATGACACTGATGTGTGTCAAATGCATTAATGGTTGGCTACCCAATGTGGACAGAGAGTGGGGTGGAGCTCCCTGATTAAAACAAGCTTGGAAGGAGGAGTGGCATCCACTTCCAAAATAGCTTGCCTCTGGAAATCTTATGAACCTTAAGAGAGGATGAGAGACACCCAAGTGTTGAGGACTGTCCTTCATAGGGTCTCTATGATGGCACTTAACAACAACAACAGCATCATGCTGTTGCCTATCAGTCCAGTGGAATGAATCTTTGTTTTCTTGATGTTGAGATGCAATCTATATTAAAGACTGGATTGTTTGATCTTCTGGAACAAGTGCTTCAAGCCATAACACAGATTATTGATGAGTCTTCCTTTGATCTTGATGTCACATTCTTCTTCACAGAGTCCAGTGTGTTGAATACTTTGCTCAGTTGGAAGCTGGAACATTCTTCTTAGGTCTTGCTGCTTCATTGCCTAGTCTGGTTTTACCCAGTGCCTCATATCTGAGGGCTTGCTTGCCACAGCTTATCAGTAGAAGGGTATGAAGGGCAACCGGACCCTTGCTGGGCTCAGCTAGATAAAGGAGGCCTCAGAATGTTTGCAGAATAAATGATTGGTGGCCTGTTTGCTCTGTCTGCTGTGTTGTCCTGTTGGCAAAGTCAGTAAAGCACCAGCTGCCCCTTAGAGTCACAGAGTTCTCCCCAGCCTCACTTCCAAGAGTCCCCATAGCACCCCAGTGATTTGGACAAATTACTGTTTCTACAGATAGTTCATGTCATCTGAGTCCCAGTAGACCTTGGATTTACATGAACTCCTCAGGAAGTGGTGATATAGAAATAGTCTGTGAATCAAGGGGACTTGGGTTACAATTCATTCACAGAGCATTTATAGATTTAAGGCCATTGATCAAGCACACTGGAATGGAGGGAATAGGCAAGTGGCCACTGTTTGGATCAGAAGGGGGTGGGGTGGGGTGGGGAATGTTTTCATAATTAAGTGATGGAGAAGAATAGAAGGCTGGCCTTGGCTTTCTGGTGATAAAGAGCTTTGAAATGAGGACTATGATTGACTCTTTGCTCCCAAGATTCCCCCCCTCCAAAAATAAAGAAAAAATAGTCTGTCTCACCCATCTTTTCCTCCACGTAATAATAAAGAAATTGACCACTATTACTGCAAAATTAATTGCCAGGCTGAACTCAAGAGACGAAATGTTTTGATTTCACCTCTGTCCTATTTTTATGTATGTATGTATGTATTTATTTATTCATTCATTCATTTGCTTACTTACTTACTTACAGAGGTTTTGGATTTCCAATGTCCTATCTTTTAAATAATAGCTTGGAGAGGAGCCGCAGCCCCCCAAAGAGAGATTCTTCCCAGAGTTCAGACTCTCTCAGCCACCTGGGGGATGACTCAATCCTGTTGACTTTCTGTGACCTTCCTTTCTCATGCAAACCAAGGCTGTCGCTCTGACAGAGCAGGGCCTCCCCAGCCCCCGCCCCAGCCCCTGGCAGATGTTCATTACTCAAAGTGAGTATGCCGGAGGATTAGAATCAGGAGCCCTCTGACCTCCCTTCCACTCATTAAGCCTGGTTCAAGGCCTCAGATAGATGTTTGCAATGTCTGCAGCGCTGCTGTTCCCTCCAAGCTGGTTCCTATTTTGAAAGCTGTAATTATTTTCAAAATACTAGGGAGGTCTATCCCTACATCATCTTTTGCCAGGCTGTGCATTGCAATACTTAAGGATGCTATGGGCAGAATATTGAATGATTAAGGAGTATACAGAGTCACTCTACAAAAAAAGAATTGGCTGACACAGAAGAATTTCAGGAAACAAGATATGATCAAGAGGCAATGTGATGAAAAAGGAATTGCAGGCTGTTCTGAAGGACTTGGCAAAAAATAAGGCCTCAGAAATTGATAGAATTGCAATTGACTTATTTCAACAAACAGATGCTGCCCTGGATGTGCTCACCAGGTAAGAAATCAGGAGGACAATTACCTGGTCAACTGACTGAAAGAGATCCACATTTATTTCCATTCTAAAAAAAGGTGGCCCAACAGAGTATGAAAATTATCGAACAATATCACTAATATCACAAGCAAGGAAAATCCTGCTGAAGATTATCCAAAAATGACTGGAGCAGTACATCACCAGAGAACTACCAGAAATGAAAGTTGGGTTTAGAAGAGGTCATGCCATTAGAGAAATTATCACCAGTGTCAGATGGATCTTGGCTGAAAGCAAAGAGTACCAGGAGAATGTCTATATTTCATTGACTATGCAAAGACATTTGACTGTGTGGATCACAATAAATTTTGGCTAACCTTGAGAAGAATGGGAATCCCAGAACACTTGATTGTGCTCATGCAAAACCTATACTCAGACCAGGACACAGTCTTCAGAACAGAGCAAGGAAATACTGCATCGTTCAAAATCAAGAAAGAAGTGTGTCAGGATTGTGTCCTGTCTCCATATCTTTTCAATTTATATGCAGAACAGATCAGTTAAGAGGCTGGACTTTATGAAGAGGAATGTGACATCAGGATTGGAGGAAGACTCATCAACAACCTACGTTATGCAGATGACACAATCTTGCTTGCTGAAACTGAAGAGGATCTGAAGCGCTTGCTGCAGAAGGTCAGACTCTAGCCTTCAATATGGATTGGAGCTGAACATCAAGAAGACAAAGCTTCTCACCCCTGGGCCAATTGGCAGCACCATGTTAGATGGAGAAGAAATTGAGCTTGCTCTACAATCAATACTTCTAGCACCAGCAGTCAGGAAATAAAAAACAGATTGCCAACCTGCACTGCAATCCTTGAGGTGCACTGTTCGAATCCGCCAGATGCTCTGCTGGAGAAGGAGGGGCAATATCCTCCTGTACCAGTCAGATTTGATTTGATGGTACACACACACACAAACACACACACACAAATTAAAAAAAATAAATAAATAAATAAACCAAACCAGATTGCACTTCTTTTTGCCAGAGTCCAAATACAAAATATCCTGCAGGCCACATCTCTGAGGAGACTTACTCTTAGTCAGATCAGGTTAGTCATGGCTTTGCAGATTGGCTTGTAATCCTGTCTCATTAACGTCACTGCGGTTGTGATGAACTGTGGAGGCGGAATCAACTCATGGCTGACCCTCCGGCAGGTTTTGAGAGGCTGTAAATTGCACAGGATGAGACGGTCCCTTTCTTCCCTGCAGAGCAACTGGTAGATTTGAATCTGATGCCTCCAATTTGATGGCACACAACAACAGACAGTGTGTGTGTGTGTGTGTGTGTGTGTGTGTGTACACAGAGAGAGGTGTTGTGTTATTGTTAAGTGCTGTGCAGTCTGCTCTGACTCACAGCAACCCTGAAAATCCACCAGAGGGTCAGTTCTGAGTCAGTTCCCATATATTGATATCTCTTCTGATATGAACAACTCGCTAGATCATAAGATGTGTCTCCCAGGTGGAGTGACATTGTGACTACAACTTGAAAGGTCAGGGATTGTGAGCATGGCCCAGGACTCAGACTTGTTCATCGTGTCATTCTGAGTTGTGCTCAACTCAATAGCACCTAACAACAACAACAACAACAATGTTGTTGAATTTTCTGGTCTTCAGAAAAGTAGACAGAAGAACAGAACAATTGCAAAGAAAGTCTGGTATGTTGGAACTGTGCACTGCAATTTTTCCCCCTGAGTACATGGACAATGTTTAGGGATGATAGAAAGAGAATTGATGCCTTTGAGCTGTGGTGTTCTGTGAGCTGTGAGTATTGAATACACCATGGACTGCCAGAAGAACAAACAGGTTCATCCTAGAGAGGATGAAACCAGGCTGCTCCTTGGAGGAAGGATTCTGAGGCTTCATCTGACATACTTTGGGTATGTCATAAGGAGGGACAGGGAAAGCGGCATCATGCTTGGAAGGGTGGAGGGACAGAGAAAGAGAGGAAGACCATCATCAGTGAGATGGATTGATTCAGTGACTGTGGTAATGAGGGTAGGTGTGTCAGAGACAGTAAAGTTGGCACAGGATAGAGCAGGTTTCAGGGCTGTTGTACATAGGGTCACTATGAGTAGCAAGTGATTCAACGGCACATAACAACAACAACATTGTACTTTATTGTTGGTACATGACAAGATGGGCTCTCTAAGCCTTTCTCAGGATGGCTGCACGGAGATTCTCAGTGTGTGAGGCCATCGAGTTGGGGCAAGGACTCCCCAGCAGCTGAGGGTCTCTCTCTTTCTTCTAGTGCTGTTGCTGTGGCTGGTGGTCCAAGGGGCTCTCCTTCTTTGGAGGCCATGTGAAGCATAAGGTTGACCATCCGGTTGCTGTAGCCAAATTCATTGTCATACCAGAAAATGAGTTTGACAAAGTGGTTGTTCAGGGCAATGCCAACCCCAGCATCAAATGTGGAAGAGTAGAGGTCACTGTTAACGTCACAGGAGACAACCTGGTCTTCAGTGTATCCTAGGATGCCTTTGAAGGGCCCTTTGATGCCTGCTACTACTTTCTTGATATCGTCATATTTGGCAGCTTTCTCCAGACTCCAAGTCATATCCACAACTGACACATTGGAGGTGGGGACACAGAAAGCTATGCCAGTAAGTTTCCCATTCAGCTCAGGGATGACCTTGCCCATGCCCTTGGCGATATCAGTAGACGCAGGGATGCTGTTCTGGGCAGCTCCAAGGCCATCAAGCCACAGCTTTCCAGAGGGACCATCTACAGCCTTCAGGATGGCAGTGATGGCATGGATTGTGGTCATTTGTCCCTCTACAATGCCAAATTTGTTATGGATGATGTTGGCCAGGGAGGCCACACAGTTGATGGTACAGGAGGCATTGTTACAATCTTGAGAGAACTGTTATATTTTTCATGGTTCACGCCCATCACAGACATGGGGGCATCAGCAGAAGGAGCAGAGATAATTACTTGTTTGGCACTTCCCTTCAAGTGAGCCCCAACCTTCTCCAAGGTTGTGAAGACCCTAGTGGACTCCACAACATACTCAGCACTAGCATCACCCCACTTGATGAGGGCATGATCTCGCTCCTGGAAGATAGTGATGGCTTTCCCATGGATGACCATCTTACCGTTTTCAGCCTTGAAAGGGCCATTGAACTTGCCATGGGTGGAATCATACTAGAATATATAGATCATGTAGTTGAGGTCAATGAAGGGGTCACTGATGGCAACAACATCCACTTTACCAGAGTTAAAGGCAGCCCTGGAGACCAGACGTCCAATGTGGCCAAGTCTGTTTACTCTGACCTTCACCATCGTGTCTCAGGGATGCGACTGAGGCTGCACGAGGAGAGAAGGTAATCTATTGATTGACGAGGAGCCGCACTGCAATTTCTGGTAAGTCCCTCGGGTCTCAATCTTTGTTTTCACCAAATGTGAAACAAAAATCATCTCTACAATTTCTTCCAAATTGAAAATATGGTCATGCAAGAATTTGTGCTTATATTAAGATGAAAATCTGACCAGGCTTCTGTGCCATTCACTTTGGCTGGCTTTGCAGATATTTCTTCTGTATTTATAACCTGTTGTCTTTGAGTCAGGCCCAAATCCTGGGGACCACATCCATGTGTGAACAGAGTAGCACACCTCAGGGTTTTTGGTGGCATGTCTCTGGATGGACTCCAACCTCCTACCTTTTGTTTAGCAGGTATATCTAGCAACCATTCATACCACCCAGGGTCCCCCTTTCTGCTTATTCATTTGCTATGTGAGACAAATGGCTTGAGTTCTGAGCTAAATGCCTAACAGATGGCATAGGGCGTTTCTAAAGTCTCTGCTTCATCCTTCTACCCATGTGTATTGTAATCGATTGAAAACACTACAATTGATGGGCAATTTACTCTCAAAGTATTAACTGAACTTGTGTGTGCAATGGGAGGGAAGACAAAAGCAGATGAAAGGAGGTCAGAAACGCTGGAGTGATGTTGAAAACCCAGGCATCAAGTAAAACCTCCTTTACTGATTCCAACATTTACTCCTGAAGGAAAAAGAAAGTTGAGACTTCCTTAATTATTTTCGTGTTAATTTGCCTAATTTGAAGATCATGAAATGTTTGTGAAGATGTTTGCCACCAGTAGAATTGTCAAGTTTTCCTGCCTTGAGCATCCTACTCTTTTTAAAGGATATCCAGATGGAATGAAAGAAACAACAGCAACTCAAAAGGTTAGATGAGAGTCTTCCAGGGCAGTGTGTTTATGTTAATGATGATGAAATAATTTGGAAAAGGATATGGAGAAATGTGACAAGCCTAAAAGAGTGTAAGCAACGTCATGGATTGCACACTGAGAAATGGTTGAATCAGTGTATTATGCTTTGTTTCATATACTTTCACAACAAAAAAAATTAAAAGAAAATAAAAATCATCTTTTCCTGCTATCTCAAAAAGACAAAGAATGACGAAGAAGCAACTGAAATTGATAAGGACTTCATGTGTGGGTATTTTTGTTCTATGATAAATTACCCATCTTCAATGAGATTCTTCTTCTTACAGGCAATCAAAATTGATTCATGGTAATTGGAAAATAACAGGTTGTTCTTAAGTAACTGTGTGCTGGAGGCTCAAAATTGGCTCCTGTGAGAAACAGTTGCAAAATGCTCAAGATCTATCCACACGTGTGCACACAAAGAGACCTCTCCCCGTCAGACAGTGGGGGAGCAGCGCTGCCGCAGAGCCCACGAAGCCATCCGTCAAGTTTATTACTCTGCAGACAGCAGCAATTTTAAGTGAAGCCTGGGCTTCCCAAATGAATTCCAATAACTCAAGTTATGATTCCTAAACCGGGTGTCAGACTAATTCAATATTACTTTAAGGCAAGGAGGGACAAAAGTTGAAATTATTGGTTCCATAATCTGGGTAAAACTACTCAGTTTTATTACATTCATCATTAATAAAGACATTATGAACCACTTGGTAATTTTTTTTAAATTGATGAAAGGGATCGTACAAATTTTACCATCTCACCATTACACAAGTAGTTATGTTTTCTTTAAGGTCTTTTTGTTGTGTCTTTTTCCCCACACGTGAGAGAGGTTTTAAATGAATTTGGAGACTACTTATCTTCTAATATGCCTCTTGGTTTCTATGTGGATTCACTCTCCAAATGAAAGTATTTTGATTGCTTTGGCTGATTATAAAAAGGAAAAGAATACATAAGAAGAGATTGCATATAAAGTGAAAAATTTCTGCAGATAGTATCCTTTGCACATGTGACGTCTTTTAAAATGGTGTGTTCTGTCTTTATTTTGAATGTAGAGCTCCTCCTCTCCTCTTGCATGCAGGCATTCATCAAGCCAGCCATCTACCCAGCCAGCCATGCTTCATCTTGCCACGATGTAAGACGGTGCCTTGGGAAGGGGGCAGGGAGGAGGGATTCCTGTTCTTAGAGACTGGGAGTCTCGCTAGCACATGGTCAGGGCACAGTCAGGCTACTGTAGAGGAGGCCGGGCCATGTGCCGGAGTTCCTCTCTCCATGTCCTGATTCCCTCTCCCTCACTATAAGGAGCTGTTGAGCATTCCACACATCTCATTTCTAACTTGCCAGTTCTTCACGCATGCCTACTCCTATTTCTACTACTCTGCTTTGCAACTTTTCTTGATGAAAGGTGATTTCTATTTAGAGGAGCATCCAGTTGGTGGGCAACCAACAGACATATGTTCCCCAACATGCCAATCAACACATGTTCCAAAATACACAATAACCAGGTTGTTGTGTGTTGTTTTTTAAAAAATAAATAATAACAACAAAACCCCATAATGGCCACTTAGCTAGCCTTCTTTAGACTGAGCTTAAGCTGCTTCATGTTCTTGAAGAATAGAGTGTGAAACAGATGTCCCAGGGGCTCTGAGAAAATGCTTCAAAGCATTGATCACGTCTTGTCATTGATGAAATGACACCAGCATTGGCACTGGCCACACAGAAGGGGGGTGGGGGTAGTGACTATGTGCGCTGAATTTCAAAGACCTGGTTCTCAGGAATGCACGGGGTTTTGTATGGAGCTGAATGAACCTTCCAGAGTCTGAAAGCCCATCTTTGGGAAACAAATATCCGGTTGCCATGGCGACACTCAAGGTAGATGAAGGATGGATTAATCAAAATACAGTAAATCCTTTTTATGAGTTTCCTAAGAAATCTAGTGTGAAGTGAACCCTCTTGTCTGTCCTCTTTCGTCCCCCCCTCCATCATTCGGGCAAGCCACCATGGACGGACAACGACACACATTTATTGTGCTGAGTTCTTTACACACTGGATTGAATGACGTCCGGTCTGAAAGGCGCCATCGTTGTGTAGGCCTCTCCACGTATTTATGCTTTTAAATGATGTTTGAAATTTAGAGGGAAACACTTTTTATCCCAGTGCCTCTGCATAAAAAGAGAATGGGTAGGGAGAGCCTCCATCCTGGTGAGACTATCTTCATGGAGCCGTGTTCCCTGGGGACGGAACGGGAGCTGGGTTTACAGTGACAGATGCTGCACTCCATGTAGCTCAAGCACACGACGGATCCCATCATTTCAGTTATTCTGTGACTCCAAGGACAAGCTTTCTCCAGCATTGCATTGGTGAAGTAAATAAAGGCATAAATAAAAGAACAATGGCATAGATGAAGGAATAAGCTGACAGAAAAGATGAAGAAAATAAAAATGAATCAATTAATAGCCTTTTGCATTCTTTCTCATCATCTCTTGGGTCACACTAATCAATGAGTTATTCTGGCTGTGGCAGAGGTTTCCAGAAACTTCTAGTCAATCATTCCTAGGCGCCAAGTCAATTTTTTTAAAATCTCATTTTCTTTGTTCTTGAGAATAGACACAGCAACTCAACAGTTTCTCTGTGGCCGATTCAGTGACATCAATCTCTTCTGTCCAGTCGTGGAACAGCCCTCCCCTCCTCCTTTTCTGAGCTGTCCCCCCTTCCTGTACATTCATTGCCCATTAGACTTCTGTCTTCAGAATTGTTGCTGCCACTCTGATCCTGTTAGATAGAAAAGAGAGTTTTTGTGCCGTCAAGCTTCAGCACTGGAAAAATCCTTGGTAAACGACCAAAGACGGATAAGTTCCAGGCTGAAACCTGAGTGTAGAAAAGAGAGTTGAGAGAGAGAAAAAGAAGAAGAAACTGGCCTCAAGAAATGAACAGATCTTGATTAAGAGGTCCTAGAAAGTTGCCCAGTGATCACTCACAGAGATCAGAATGTCCCACAGGCAGACAAAGACAATTTCCTTTTATGGGGGCTGTTAGGGAGACTTAGAGGGGATGGTAATTTGTTCAGGAATTTGGGGACAAGGGTCCTGTCAGTGTCTGATCAGGCCCAAGGCCTTATGAGGATCTGATCATTCAGTCCCCTTTATCAGGAAATAGACCATTATCAGATTTCCTCAAAGAATGATCAGGCCTAGGGGTCAGGCCTGGGGGAACAGTGATATTCTTTCTTCAGGTCCCATACAGATAGTTCTTTTTGTGTGTGTATGCATGTGTTTTATTTTATTTTTCTACTAGTTTATTTAAAAATTCAAATATCATTTTAAACAAATTCTTTCTATTTCCCTCACCCCCTCACCCATCAAATTGTACAACCCAATGATAATCCCCTTTTCCCCCTACACATCCACATCCCTCTTCTTCCAGCCTCTCTCACTCCTCCTGGATCCTTACACTCATTCTACAATAACGGTTGTATACAATATTTATCTTTATGGGACTGATATTTGAGTGTCATCCTTGCGCAGGGGCCATGCAAATCTTCTCTGTATCGTTCCAATTTTAGTATATATGCTGCCAAAGCGAGCACGGGACTGATATTTGAATGACAAACAGACACATGAAGAAACGCTCTAAATCACCGGCAATAAGAGAGATGCAAATCAAAACCACAATGAGGTACCATCTCACTCCAGTAAGAGTGGCAATGTTTAAAAGGGCAGCAAGTAATAGACGCTAGAGAGGGTGTGGTGAGAAAGGAACTCTTACATATTGTTGGTGGGATTGTAAAATGGTGCAACCATTCTGGAAGGCGGTTTGGCACTTCCTCAAAAAGCTAAACATAGAAATTCCATATGACCCAGCTATTCCACTACTTGGAATACACCCTGAGAACATGAGAACTGAAGCACAAACTGAGATTTGTACACCAATGTTCATAGCCGCATTATTCACCATCGCAAGAACATGGAAACAGCCCAAATGTCCAACCACAAACGAATGGATTGAGAAATTATGGTACATTCACACAATGGAATACTATGCAGCACTCAGGAGCAATAACTTTGTAAATTATTA
>NW_006399805.1:8558040-8577463 GCF_000299155.1 Elephantulus edwardii | reverse complement strand
AGAATAGTGCAACAATGAATGAATGGAAACCCAAAATCTCTGTAAATGTTTATGAAAATTAATAAAATATAATTATAGAAAAAAAAAAGAAATCTGATGGAGAGTTACTATGAGTTGAACTTGACTCAGTGGCAGTCGATTTTACTTTTCCATTTACTCTTTGGTTTGCAGGAAGCATAAGAGAATACTTTTAGCTTAAGAATAAAAGGTGATTGATCCTACAAGTTGTGCCCAGTCACACAGTTAGCTTGGGTTTCGTCTTTGTCCTCGTGGAGGTGGGCTTGAGAAAGAGTCAACATGTCTTCAGCAAGAGATTAACTACATCCTTCCATGGAGGATGAGAAGAAAAAACATAAAAAGAAATGCTAGCTAGTTCAGAGTCCAGATTCTTATTTTATGGATGTAAAATGTCCAGGTTGCTACAAGACGACCACAGGCTTTAGCCATGATCAGACAGTGGTTCTTCGTGGAGGTTGTTCAACAGTGTTGTGTCAGCCCACAGGAAGAAAAGTCAGACTTGCAGAAGGCTCCTCCTTCAGAAGAAAGCAACACTAGTGCCCTGTACAACTTCCTGGATTTCTGTTTGGTCATAGAAAGCCTTGCCAATCAGTGATTCTGGTTAATCCATCAAGATAATAGAATAACATTTCAGTTTTTGATAAAGTATGTGGCACTTAATTTCCTTTGGGGTTAGTTTTTTCAATAACGTTTTGAAAAAAAAAAATAGAATGGCAGATAATCTCTGGATAATGCTTCGGGGAGATGGTTTGATTTTGATTCTGAGTCCTGTGCAGCTTTTGAGTCAGGCCATCTGGGAAAAAATAGAGCGTATGTGTGGGGGCTGGACACTGTCTAGTAACAGAACTAATCTCAGTAAGGAGGGCAGTGAGTGAGGGCCAGGACCTGAGTGATCCAACAGAGGGTACCGGCCGGCCTCCCTGTGGTGGTGGTCCAGTGGTGCTAAACCACGGCAAGTGAGGGCTTTGCTCTGTGTGCTTCAGCAATGTTCAGGAGATTCAAGTGTCTAATTAGCTCTGAAAATATGTATGTATAGTAACCACTCATGATGTGAACTTGGAAAGCACAGATGTGTAATCTCTTAGGAAAACAACTATGTCTACCTTTGACCTTTGTGAGGCTTTCTAGCAATTATGGTAAGTTGTTAGAAATCTATACATCCTAGGAAAGTCATTTAGAACATTTCTAAACTTAGACACAGAAGCGTGTGAATCATATAAAGAATGCTGCTGTTGTTAAGAGTCGATGAGTCACTTCTGACTTATGGTAGCCCCTCATGGCACAAAACAAATCCTTGCCTCGTCCTGTGCCAGGCTCACAGTTTGTTTCTGTTTGAGGTCATTGTTCGGGTCACTCTGTCGATTCATCTTACCTTCTTCTCCCTTGTGGACTCACTCTTGCCGAGGATGATGGCTTCTGCAGGAACTACTGTTAAGTGCAGCAGAGGTCACTCTGACACATGGCGACTCTACGAACCGCAGATCGAATCCTTGTCCTGGGTCCTCTCAATCGTCACCCTGCTCAAGCTCATCTCTCCACTTACGGTGTCTGTCCATCTTGCAGCAGCTCTTCTCTCTCATTGACCTCCCACTATTCTGAGCACGATAATCAGAGTCTGATCCCCTTTAATAACATCCCTGTGCTGTCCCTCCACCCTTCCAAACATGACATCCTTCTCCAAAGCCTGGTCCTTTCTAGCAACATGCCCAAAGAATGTGAGACAGTTTCAAAATTCTTGCCTCCAAGGAGCAGTTTGGTTTCACCTTCTCCAGGACAGAATGAAAACTGAAAGCAAAACCAGAGCTGCTGTCGTAGAGTAGATTCTGAGTCCGTGATCCTGGAGGACAGATTGGAACTGCCTGTGAGTAGCTAGCAAGGCTGGAGATCCTTGCAGAAACAGACAGTCTTATTTCAATCTTAAGGAATGATTGGTGGGTTCGGACTACTGACAGTTCTGGGCAGTCCATGGTATGCTCAACACTCTTCTCCAGCGCCACAGCTCAAAGGCATCAGACTAAAATGCACCTGATCCAGGACATGGTCTTCTTCGCAATTCCTTGCTACACATCCAAGTACGCTATTTGATAGGTTGTTGTTATTAGATGCCATTGGGTCAGCTATGGCTCCTCGAGGCTCACTCTGTGAACCATAGATCTGAACCTTTCCCTATCTTGCACCAACCTCACTGCCTCGGACATGCCCAAGTCCCTGGGTGCAATCACTGGTTCGATCGCTTTTGTTGAAGGGCTTCCTTTCTTTTGTTAACCTTTCTATCTTTCCCAGCTTTTCCTGTCTTTTTCCTAGGACTGACCCCTCCAAATAACATGCCTAACGTGTGAAATGGAGCTCATGATCATGCCTCTAAGGGTAACTCTGATTGCATTTCCTTCCAGGTACATCTGTTTGTTCTTCTGACAGACCATGTTATTACCCAAGGCAAAGTGCTGCTTGATTTCTTCTCTGGACGTGGATTGTTAAACCAAGTAAAATGAAGTGAATTCCATCCACAACAGAAGAAAATAAAAAGGATGAAAATGCTGAAGGAGTTAAAACTGAAACCAAAACCAGAGCTGCTGTGGTAGACTCGATTCTGAGTCCATGACCCTGGAGGACAGATTCAAACTGCCTGTGCGTAGCTACCGAGGCCTGGAGATCTCTGGGGAAAGAGACAGCCTCATCCCTCTCTTACGGAATGATTGGTGGGTTCAGACTACTGACTGTTGGCTAGCAGCAGAATTCTTTCAAGCACTCTCCTACACGATTTTAGTGGACATGCTGCCGAAGCGAGCACAAGAACTCTCATGCATTGTTAATGAGACTGTGTTCAATCGCCGTGAACCATAATATGGTGCCTCTTAGAGAACTGGAAATAGAAATACCATTTGATCTGGCAATCCCATTGTCAATGATATGTCCCAAAAGAAAAGCAAGAAGTGTGCCAAAAACAGATGTTCACTGGAGCCTTATTTACAATAATAGTAAATGAGAGGAAAGGGTATAAGTGTCCATTGACAGAGGAATGGATACACTATGACAGATGTCTGTAACGGAGTACTACACGGTGCTCACAAATGACAAGGAGTTTGAGAAGCACCACATGACACTGGTGGAATAGTGAAGAACAGCTGAGTGAAATAAGCAACCCACTAAAAGACCTACTGTGTGAATCTACTACAATAAAAGAACTACACAAAAGGTGGGGGGGAGAACTACGTAAACAGAAGACATCTTTGATAGATGCCAGAGAGGAGCTAGGAAGAGAAAGGTGGGGAGAAGAACTAAAGAAAAGAAAATAAAGAGGCAAGTGTCCCCTTCCATACATTTTTGTCCATCGCAATGCAGTTTATTGTGTTGGGGTTTTTTTGTGTGTGTGTTTTGGGTTTGTTTGTTTTTTTGTTTTGCAATGTAGCTTTTAAAAAAATTTCTTGACTGATACTTCTATAGTTATTGAACACAGATCCAAGGAAAATGAAATCTTTGACAGCCCAGCACTCTTTTTACATAGAAAATGTGGGTTCTTCTTGAATAAATGTGGAAACAAAAGTTAAATGTTACCCTAAAGCTTCAAATCTCTCAAGTTCCATAACTGCCACCCAAGCAGATATATGCACACGCATGTTTATCGCGGCTCTGTTCACAACAGCAAAGAGCTGGAAACAACCCAAGTGCCCATCAACAAATGAATGGATAAAGAAGTTCTGGTATATTCACACAATGGAATATTTTGCAGCACTGAAAAACAAGGAACTCATGAAATATTATACAAAATGGGTGACCCTGGAGGACATTATGCTGAGTATTAAATAGCTCAGTCACAAAAGGACAAATATTGCATAGGGCCACTGTTGTAAAATGGGACTGACATCAGGGTTGAGGGAAGACAGAGAAGGAGGGGATGAATGATGTATACTGCACAGAAACAGATGAGGGAGAGAACTGTTTAAAAGGGATATGTGATTGGGTATTATGACAGGAGTCCAGAATGAAGGCTGAAGAGTTGAGTGGACTTAGGGGGAGGGATTACATAACAATTAAAGAGTTTTTCTTTTACTTTTCAAGAGAAGAGTGAATGGTGGGGGACAGGTGGGCAGGGAGGAAAGTGCAACAATGAATGAATGGAAATCCAAAGTCTGTAAACTTTCATTAAAATTAATTAAAAAAAATGAAAAAAAAAATCTCTCAAGTTCCTCCACCTGGAAAGCCTTGGCCTTGAAGTAGATTTTGATGAGGGAACAATGGGAGCAGGCTCACCTGCACTTGGACATTTGAGATTTTCAGAGCGAACCTGACTTGTTATTCCAGAGGTATCTGTACCTTTACCAGCAGCAGAAATTAAACTAAGAAACTCTAAGTTCATCTCATGGTGGTGTAGTCATAACAAGTTGAGCTACTGATCCCAGAACTGCCGATCTCTGGTGGTTTGAATCCCTCTTTGTTTCCAAGGGAGAAAGACGGGCGTCTCCTCTGGGTGTGATTTACGAACTGGAGGTTGGTCATGAGCCATAACCTAATAGATGGCAGTGAATGAGTCAAAGGACAAAGGCAGAAGATTTTGAGACCAGAATGTCTATCAAGAAAGGGAAGAAAAACACAGAAAATCAACAAGTTTTGCATCTAATTTAGTAATTTTATTTCATCCTACTTTTCCCTCTCATTCATTATAAAATATACAGCTTTTAAAAATTCTCTTTTGGATTGGTTTTATCAGTCTGCTGCTTCTTTCATTAACGAATGCAATAAACCTTTGATACATGCATATTATCTAATTGCTTGAGATTTTTTTTTAACTTTTTGAGAAATGTACATTGGCAGCTATATACTTTCCTGTGAATTCGAAAAAGATATACCTTCACTTGATTACTTTTCTCAAGTACTATTTTTAGGAGATGTTATATTAATGATCAAATATATAGCAAACCTCATCATTCTAAATTAATACCCAAATCAAACCTACGCCCACTGCTGTGGAGCTGTTCCCAACTCAAGGGAGGCCTCAGTTAGATTTCTGAGGCTGTAAATCTTTATGGAAGGGGAATGCCATCTTTCTCTTATGCAACATCTGGTAGGTTTGAAGTGCTGATCTTTCAGTTGTCAGCCTGATAGGTCATGTAGTATAGCATCAGGGCTTCTTATAGAAATTGTTCTTGTTGTTGTTATGTGCCGTCGAGTCGCTTGCGACTCATAGCGACCCTATGTACAACAGCCCTAAACTCCCCTCTGTCCTGTGCCAATTGCACTGTCTCTGACACTCCCATCCCGATTATCCCAGTCACTGAATCAATCCACCTCATAGAGGGCCTTCCTCTCCTGCGCTGTCCCTCCACCCTCCCAAGCATGATGTCCTTCTCCAAGGACCGGTCTCTTCTCACAACATGTCCAAAGTATGCTAGACGGAGTCTCAGAACCCTTGCCTCCAAGGAGCCACCCGGTTTAACCCTTTCCAGGACAAATCTGTTTGTTTTCCTAGCAGTCCATGGTATTCTCAATACTCTTCTCCAGCACTACAGCTCAAAGGCATCAGTTCTCCTTCTATCCTCCTTGGTCATTGTCCAACTCTCTGATGCATAACAAGTGATTGCGAAGACCATGGCCTGTATCAGATTCACCTTAGTCTCCAGAGAGACACCATTGCTCTTCAGTACTTTGGAGAGGTCCCTAACAGCAGACTTTCCCATGGCAATGCACCTTTTAATTTCCTGGCTGCTGGTGCCAAGACTGTTGACTGTGGAGCCATGCAAACTAAAGCTGTGTACAATCTCAATCTCTTCATACAAGTTAAATTATTAAACACATTATAGCAGAGAGTGAACATTTTTAATCATAGTAATTAAAACCCATAGACTAAAAGGAAAAAACCAAACCCTCATAGACTTAGCTTTAATGATTTGGTGTGAAATAGCTACACAGCTTGCTTTCACAGGAACAAAATTCTTTAACATGGTTTCAGTGCCTACTTGCACCAGTGCCTTATTTTCTAAGGAAATGCACATTATTTCTTCTGATATTATGTGCCTTTAATAAATTATAGTTTTTTAAGCTATCAAATTTTCCATTGGTGATTGCTACTGCAAGGTTAAATTTATCTTGAGAGCTACAGAAGTTATTGGAAACGTGTCCAGTACATTATTGTTAAAAATATCTTGCAATATTTCATCTACAGTCACATGGGGGAAAATTTTACAACCTCAAATTAAGATTTTAGTTTTTCATACAGGGGAGCTATATCAACCTAATTTTCTTTATTTGGCTCACCACTTCCAACTGTAAGTGTCTACATACTGGCATGAGTCCCTGTTCATTGTAATCTTTTAAATTACATTTGCCTCAGATCATCGAGTCAAATTTTGATTCATAGCACCCCATGAGTCTGTGCAGAACCGTGCCCATGGGGTTTGCTTTTTCAGAAGTAGATTTCCAGTCCTTTCTTCTGAGGTTGCTTCTGAGCTGACTCCAGTCTGCAACCATCTGGGTACCAGCTGAGCATGTTAACAGTTGGTATAACCCAAGGACTCTGAATGTGAGCAAATCATGCAAGAGGGCGGGTTTGTTGGGTTTTTTTCCCCTTTACATAGCATTTCTTGTATTAATTTTAATGAAAGTTTATAGAGATTTTGGATTTCCATTCATTCACCGTTGCACTCTTTCCTCCCTGCCCACCCCTCCCCACAGTTCACTTTTCTCTTCAAAAAGTTAAAAAAAAAAATTTCATTGTTATACAATCCCCACCCCCCTGCCCCTAATCCACTCTCCACTGTGCAGCTTTCATTCTGGACTCCTGTCATGACAATAATACCTAATCATATATCCCTTTTAAACAGTTCTCTCCCTCATCTGTTTCAACACAGTATACATTATTTATCCCCACTTTTTTTCAGTTTCCCCACATCCCTGATGTCAGTCCCACTTTACAACAGTGACATTATGCCGTATTTGTCTTTTTGTGACTGAGATATTTCACTCAGCATAACATCCTCCAGGGTCACCCATTTTGTATAATAGTTCATGAGTTCCTTGTTTTTCAATGCAGCAAGTATTCCACTGTGTGAATAAACTTTTTGAGAGAGCATCATACCGCCTTCCACATTTTACACTCCCACCAACAGTGAATAAGGGTTCCAGTTTCTCTGCAACCTCGCCAGCATTGACTGTTTGCTGTTCTGTTAAATTTTGCTATTCTGACTGGGGTGAAATGTTTCGAAGCTGGTTTGAAGAGGTTGGGTTTTATGAAGAAGTCTGTGGCATCAGATCCAAAGAAGACCCATCAACAACCTGTGTTATGCAGATGACACAATCTTGCTTGCTGAATGTGAAGAGGACTTTAAACACTTGCTGCGGAAGATCAAGGACTACATTCTTCAATATGGATTAAATCTCAATATCAAGAAAACAAAATCTAAAAAAAGAAAACAAAATCCTCACCACTGGACCAATAGGTAATATTATGATAGAGGGAGAAAAGACTGAAGTTAACGATTTCTTCCTGCTTGGATCCGCAATCAACACCCTTGGCACCAGTAGTTAAGAAATGAAGACATAGTACACTGGGAAAATCGCCTGTAAGGACTTCTTCAAGGTGTTAAATAACAATGATGTCAGTTTAAAGATTAAGATAATTCAAGCCACAGTCTTTTCAGTTATTTGTTATGCATCTGAAAGTTGGACAATAACTAAAGATGACAGAAGAAGAATTGGTGCCTTTGGTTGTGGTGCTGTTGTAGAGTACTGAATGTCCTGTGGTCTGCCAAAGAATAAATATGTTTTGGAGAAAATGCAACCAGAGTGCTCCTTGAAGGCAAGTGAGTAACTTGGGTGAGGAGACATGGGTACCAAAGACTCCCACATAATGCCAACTTCGCAGAGAGACTGGGTTTTGGAACCTAATTGTATCTCATATTTGTACATGTTGTTAGGAGAGGCCAGTCCTTGGGGAAAGATATCATATTTGGGAAGGAGGAGGGTCAGCAAAAGAGGGGAAGACCCTCAACAAGATGGATTGACACAGACTACACAAATGGGCTCGATTTTATCAGACGTAATGAGGATGGCACAGGATAGGGGGAAACTCAGATCCATTGTTCATAGGGTTGCTGTGAATGGCACCTAACAGCGACAAAATCATATAGACCTACTCTTCACTTAGTGATGATATTTGATATTTTATATTTTCAACATCACAAGTTGATAGCAACCAGTTCCCATGAGAAAGCTTGTGACTGGACCTGGAACCAAGGTGAACAGGCAGTGTCCCTGTCCAGGGTGAGTGGTGACTAGCAGCAGAAATTAAGAGGTGGCAGGAAATGGAAGGGAGGTGACATCAGCAGAATGGTGGTGTGGTGGACGATAACTCCCACCAAGACCAGAGCCCCACAGGGAAGGCATGGAGGGAATGGCACCTACAAGGCCTCACACATCCCACAAGGAGTTGCCTCCATGATGAAGAGTGAGTAACTGGGGTGAGGGGATATGGGTACCAAAGATGCCCACATAATTCCAACTTCACAGAGAGTCTGGGCTTTGGAACCTAATTGTATCCATAAGTGAAGAGTGAGGATAGATAGATAGATTGATAGATGATTGATACTTAGCTGGATAGCTGTCATGTTTTTGCATATATACATATAAAATATCATTTGTTATTGTTAAAAATAGCAACACATACCAATTAAACCATTTCTACATGTACCAATTAGAAGACGTATTGCCATGGGAAAGTCTGCAGTTAGGGACCTCTCCAAAGTACTGAAGAGCAATGGTGTCTCTTTGGAGACTAAGGTACACTGGATACAGGCCATGGTCTTTGCTATTATTTGTTATGCATCAGAGAGTTGGACAATGACTAAGGAGGATAGAAGGAGAATTGATGCCTTTGAGCTGTGGTGTTGGAGAAGAGTATTGAGAATACCATGGACTGCTAGGAAAACAAACAGATTCATGCTGGAAAGGGTTAAACTGGGTGGCTCTTTGGAGGCAAGGATTCTGGGGCTTCGTCTGACATACTTTGGACATGTTGCAAGGAGGGTCAGGTCCTTGGAGAGGGACATCATGCTTGGTAGGGTGGAGGGACAGCGCAGGAGAGGAAGGCCCTCTATGAGGTGGATTGATTCAGTGACCGGGATAATTGGGATGGGAGTGTCGGAGACAGTGTGATCGGCACAGGACAGAGCGGAGTTTCGGGCTGTTGTACATAGGGTCGCTATGAGTTGCAAGCGACTTGACGGCACATAACAACAAACAACAACAACAACATGTACCATCCTAAAGCACTGATAATATTCAGATTGTGCAAACATTCCCACCCTCCTTTTCTGAGTAAACATCTAGGAGCTCTGGTGAGGTATTCCATAGGAAGTTTCTCTGATGAGTCAAAGGCCATGCTTCTCTGCAGTTCAAATCCACCAGCAACTCCAAGGGAGAAAGATGGGCAATCTGTTCCCTTGAGATTTTACAGCCTCCCAAACCCAAAAGATGGTCAGCACTCAGTTCTGAATCGACAACAGTAAACATTGTCACCTAAGGTTCTTATCTAACCTTTCAAGTTGTGCTGTCATTTTGATCCCACATGGCACTTGTTAAAGAGGATTATACCCAAAGTAGATGTTTTCTGTTAGGGCAAATGACTTTTTGGTTTTGAAAGAAGAGACAATTAAGCAAGAGATTTAAAAAGAAGATTTTGAAGAGAAGCAAGAGAAAACAAAGTATTATGAGGAAATATGGAAAGCCCTACAGGTAAAACCAAAATGGAAGAAAGCAATTAGCACTTTTCAGGTAGAAAGAACTGAAGAAAAAAAAAATTCTAAATATTGAGCTTCGATAATGAAGGATTCTAAAGGCAAAACATTGAATGATGCAGGAAGCATCAAAAGATAACACAGATGCAACAGAACTCACCCCATAGCTCAGCTTTGACCCAAACAATAGACAGGACAAGAAGGTTATCAATTACACTAGGGAAAACTCTTTGCTTAGACCAATCAGTGCAGCCATGTTACAAGTCATATGTCACTTTGGACATGTTAGTAAGAAGTCCTAGAAAAGGATATTATGCTTGGAAAAGTCGGAGGTCAGAAAAGGAGAGGAAGAGAGGAAGACTCTCAGTGAGGTGGACTGACTGTGACTACAAGAACCTGTTTAAGCACAGCAGAGATTATGCAAAGGGCATGGAACTGAGCAAGGTTCCAGCAGAGATTATGCAGAGGGCACGGAACTGAGCAAGGTTCCAGCAGAGATTACGCAGAGGTTCCCTTCTGTTGTGTATTGGGCCGCTATAATTAGGTTTCATGGAATCCACCCCATGACAACGGACCCGAACCTACCCTATGCCGTCTGTGTCATCTTTGATATACTTGAGCCCCTTGATACAATGACTATGCCAAATCCATCTATTGAAACTCTTCTTCTCTTTGCTGACCTTTTCAAGGTGGTATCTTTTTACAAGGACCATTCTTATTTGATACCATTGAGTCAAGTACAACTCATACAAATCTACAAACAAAAGACCTGAACCTTGTTCCATCCTGTGCCATCTCTCACACTTCCTGACACATAAGAGCCCACTGTGGCAGTTGCCACATCAGTTCATGTGGTTGATAGTCTTTCGTTCCTTCACTGACCTTCCTTCCTTCTAGCATCATATTCTTCTCCAAAGAACAGCCCTTCCTAGCAACATGCCCAAAGTTTATGAGGCGAAGCCTCATCATTCTTGCCTCTAAAGAGCACTCCAGCTGGCCCTCTCCTAGACATATTTGTTTGTTCTTTTGACAGCCCATGAAATATTCAGTATTCTTCTCCCATACCACAACTCAGAAACATAGTGAATAATTTAAAAGACTTGAGTCTTGAAAAGACATCATTGCTCTTTAGCACCTTGGAGAAGTCCTTGACAGCAGATTTTCCCAATGCAATATGTTTTGATTTACTGACTGCTGTAGTAACCGTGTTGGTTGTGGATCTATGTAAGATGAAATCGTTGATAACTCCAATCTTTTCTCCATCTATGATTATGTTGCCACCATCAGTGCCCTTTGATGAGGACTTTGATCTTCTTGGTGTAGAAATTTAGTCTATATTGAAGGCTGTAGTCCTGGAGCTTCAATAGCAAGTATTTCAAGTCCCCTTCAGTTCCAGCAAACAATACAGGTTGTTGATGAGTCTTCCTCAGATCCTAGTACCACTTTCTTCCCCATAAAGCCCAGCTTCTTGAATGATTTGCTCAGCATGAAGACTGAGTAGGTATGGAGAAAGGATACAGTCCTGATGCACCTCTTTTTTTATTTTAAACCATGCAGTCTCTCATGCTCTGTCCAGACAACAGCTTCTTGGTGTAAGTATAGATTTCATGTGAGCATAATTAAGTGTTCTGGGATTTCCTTTCTTCTCAATGTTAGCCATAACTTGCTATGATCTACACAGTCAAATAATTTGAAATAGTCATTAAAACATACATAGGTTCTCTGCTTTCAGCTGAGATTCAACTGATCTTAGCTATGATACTTCAGTGCTACAGTCTCTTCTAAATCCAGCCTAAGTCACTGTCAACTCCACAACATCAAGTAGCTGCAGTTTTAGGAAGACTTTAGGAGACACTTTTGGGTTAAGGTTTAAAGATGATTTCAGGATGAGTATATCAGGGACTCATCCAGTCCTCTTGGCACCAGGAAATCTGGAGTCTATGCAAATTTGAATTTTCCTTCTTTTGATTAGGATTCTTCTATAGAACCTTTGTCAAAATGTTCAATAATGACAATGAGGTGTTGATGGAGTTTCCCTAACATTACTGTCTTAGTTATCTTCAAAGAATCTATTAATTCCTTTGATATTTGTTATGTTATTACTATTTACCATTGAGTCAGCACTGATCCATAGCCAACAATCCAGTGGGTTTTCAGAGGCAGTAAATCGCATGAGAAGAGTTTGTCCATCTTTCTCCAGTGGATTAGCTGGTGGATTCAAACAGCATGCTTTTGGGTTGACAGAGCAATTCCTTACCTCAAAGTCATCAGACCTTCCTTCAATGCTTTTATGTGCTTTAAACACATTGAATTTTTCTTTACAATTTTACATGAGCATTGATTTTGCCTAATGTGTTATGTGGAATTGGCACTGAGCAGGTAAGCTTAAAAATGGCTATTTTTAAAATATATTCTTGCTTTGCAGTGCCTAAAATCTAGTGGTAAGGAGCTGTGTTGCCAACCTAAAGAATCATGATGTGAATCTTTTAGCTGCTCTGAGGGAGAAAGATGGGTGGCAACAATATTAGCATAATCAACAATGTCTGATGGAGCACTGAGTCTTTCTTGTAACTGAGTATTGTAATTGCTTCAACTTGGCTTTCTCATCATGTTTTTAAAAAGTGATTGCAGAGTTCTCTTTCTAAAACCTGTTTTCAATAAAAATTGATGACAAACAAGTTGCTGCATGTTTCCTATCAGGGTTAAGGAATGTGCAAAACAAGGAATATAGAATGACCCAGAATCTCCAGGAATTGCTTACTGTGATCCTTCATACTTTCCACATGTGTTTGTAGCACCGTCAAATCCCTGGCCATTCCAATTATGTTGTATAGATTTAGTGTTTGTAGGCATTTTACTGAGAATTGATTTTATCTGTGTCAACATAGTTTAACTATTTTTCATTTCAGAAAATTCTATCCTAGGAAGATAAGGCTGCAAATCAATACATCATTCCACTGATTGCTTCAAGAAATTTCTACAAAGCAATTTATGAAGGCAAACAATCACCTCATCGTGCAAATCTCCGATTAGCTGTGTGTTTACCAGGACAGACAACCTGCTTCTCAGGACAATAGCTTGCTCATTCAGATTTGCGTCAAGATGCCTACCAGCTGTGTTTACCAAAAGGAGCCTTGGTTGTGCACTAATAAAGCATTTTGCTCACAATCAAAGGTTATTAGTTTGAACTCACCAACTGCCTGCTCCAAGGGCGAAAGCTTCAGGAACCTGAAAACAAAAAGATTCAGCCTTGAAAGTCCGATGGAACAATTCAGCTTTGTCCTACTGGGGCACTATGGTTGGAATTGCCTTGATGTCAACAGATTTATGGATATTTACCAATGTTCAACTTTTTTTTCTTGGCAATTAAGAAGTCTAACGATGTACTACAATAGGTAAATCTACTGCCAAAGACCTCTCTAAAATGCTTAAGAACAAGAATATAATTTTAGAGACTAAGGTGCACCTGACTAAAAAATATTTTCAATTGTAATTTCATTTCCGTTTAACAAAGGTATTGATAGTGAGTTTAGAGACAATAAAGTCCTTGACAATGGACCAGCTCTTATTTGTATTGTCATTCTCTAGGACAATTGGCTCCTTCCTGTGAATCACCAGGAGGTTTTCATCACTGTTCTGCTTTAAGGAAAGCCACAGTCAAGTCCATATTTCTATTATTACTCAGAGTCCTCCTCAAAGGGAATTTGACTTCTATTAGCTGCTGAGACAAGCAGGAAACCCCTCTCTTTACAAGTGCTTCAGCTTAGAAGGAGGCAAAACCTAATACAAAGCAAAAAGAAATCTTTCTCCCCAGTCTGTTGCCTCTCTGTCGTTACACTCGACTGCAGAGGGCAGAAATTTGAAATCGAGGCTTCCTCTGCAGGATCCCTGCCTTGCCCAGCTTCTGGTGGTCCCAGGCACTCTTGGGTTTATGGCAGCTTCACTCCAATCTGTCTTTGTGTCGTAACTGTTTTCCTTCTCTATTTCTTCTCTTAGCCCGTAAGGACACCAATCACAATGGATTAGGACCCAACCCACATTACTCCAGCGTGACCTTATGTTAACATAAGTAATTACATCGCCAAAGACTCTTTACCAAATAAGGTCATGTTCACAAGTGCTTCATTAAGAATTCCTTTCTGAAGGACACAATTTAACAGGACTCTTTCCTCAAAACCAGTTGATTTTATGTAAAATACATGAAGGCCAACATCAGCATTCCAACTCTGCAAAAAAATAGCTATTTTAATGGATATGAAATATCACCAACTTAATTTTCATGTTTCAATTTTAAGTGTCGAACACTGTTGTTAAGGAACTCTGGTGGCATATTGGTTTACATGTTACACGAAACCAGAAAGGTCAACAGTTTGAACGCATCATCAGCTCCAAGAGAGAAAGACAGATACTTTCCCATGAAGATTTCTAGGTTCTGATGGAGGGTTGCTATGATTCAGAATTTATTGCTATGGTTTGAGTTTAGGGTATTTTTTAAATTAATTTTAATAAAAGTTTAGTGAGACTTTGGATTTCCATTCATTCATTGTTGCACTTTTCTCCCTGTCCAAACTCTCCCCCGCAGTTCGCTCTTCTCTTTGAAAAATAAAAGGAAAAAATCTTTCATTGTTATACAACCCCTTCCCCTAAGTCCACTCCACTATTCAGCCTTCATTCTGGATTCTTGTCATGACAATAATACCTAATTATATATTGGGTTTAAGGTAACAACATACTTAAGGCTGGCCTGAAAACTCTTGAGCTGTGGTTCTATTCTGGAAGCTGGTTTCTTGTGTCTTGAGGGGAGTCACATCAGGAAAGTTTTGGGTTGTGTTTGAATTGTAATATTGTTTTGTTTTTCTTCCCTCCACAAGCAGGTGTCAGTTGGCCTTTGGCTCCTTTTGGCTCACAGGGACCCAAGGGCGGAGGCCTGCTCAAGGGTGTTTCTTTAAAACTCTGTAGTGAGGGGTTGGTGGAAGAAGGAGCGGCATCCACTTCCATAATAGCTTGCCTCTGGAAACCCTATGAACCTGGAGAGAGGATGAAAGGCACCCAAGCGTCGAGGACTCTCCTTCATAGGGTCGCTATGAGTCACCTGCGACTCCACGGCACTTAACAACAACAACAACAGTGAGGGGTTGAGTCCACGGCCACGCTGGAAACTCTTGAGCAGTGGTTCCACTCTGTAAGCTGGTTTCTTGTGTCTTGAGGGGAATCATGTAAGGAAAGTTTTGAGTTGTGTTTGATTTGTGATATTGTTTTTTTCCCCTCCACAAATGGGTGTCAGTTGGCCTTTGTCCCCTTTTGGCTAACAAGGACCCACAAGTGTCTTTAAAATTCTGGAGATACTGTGATGTTGAGCACTGTGCCATAGTCGTGCCAAACACCGTAACGGTTACCCATCATGGACAGTCTTTGGAGGAGCTTCCAGATTGATTAAGGCCTGGAATCAGAAGTGGCATCCACTTCCTAAAACAGATGCTTCTGGAAACTCTTTCAACTCTATAATCATACAGAAATTATGTTAATTAGAGAACAGAGTTCAGGTCTTTTGTTCATAGGGTCCCTATGAATTGTATTTGACTTGACAAAACTTAACCACTGCTGAACTTTCTTCTACTTTGTACATCACTCTCCTTCAATTTACTGTACGGAAGTAATCTGGGTTTGCTGTGATGCTGAACCTTATGCCATTGAGGTATCACATACCATAATGGTCTCCCAAGGTGAACAGTGTTTGGTGGAGCTCCCAGATGTAAAACAGATTTGGAAGCAGGAGTGGCATCTACTTCTTAAACCACATGCCTCTGGAAACTCTATGAACTTGGAGAAACGACACCAATTATGGAAAGGCATTAGGTCTTTTGTTCGTAGAGTCGCTATGAGTTTTATTCGACTTGATGGCAATCAACAATAACAACATACTTAAAGAGCACCTGTAGTGCAGTGAGTTCTGATGGCCTAGTGGTAAGAAGCTGCACTGCAATCCCAAAGCTACACACTCTGAATCCACCAGCTGTTCCATGAGAGAAGAATGGGCAAATTCCTTCTATTCCTCTGAAAACCACTGGAGGGTCAGCTATGAGTAGGTTCCTACTCTATGGTACATAAAAACAACAACAGTCATCCGTTGGTTAAAATATTGAGTTACTCATTGAGATCACATGCAAGGAAAATACTGCTGAAGATCATTAAAAAATGCCTGTAATAGTACATAAATAAGGAACTGCCAGAAGTTCAAGCAGGATTTAGAAGAGGTAATGGCAGAAGGGATATCATTGCTGATGTCGGATGGATCCTGGCTGAAAGTAAGGAATGCCAGAAAAATGTCTATTTGTGATTTACTTTGCAAAAGCCTTTGTGTGGATAACAGCAAGTTGTGGCTGACATTGAGAAGAACGGGAATCCCAGAGCCCTTGATTTTGGTCATGTGGAACCTATTCCTGGATCAGGATGATGCTGTGTGAATGGAGCTGGGGAGCACGGCATGGTTTGGAATTTGGAAGGGAGCGCATCAGGGTTGTATTCTCTCTTCATACCTGTTCAATCTATACGCTGAGCAAATTGTCTGAGAAGCCGGACTCTATGAAGAAGAGTGTGGCGTCAGGATTGGAGGGAATCAACAATCTGCATTATGCAGATGATACAGCCTTGCTTGCTGAAAGTGAGGAGGACTTTAAGCACTTTTGCAGGAGATCAAGGAATGCAGCCTTCAGTAAGGATTGCATCTCAATGTCAAGGAAACAAAGATTCTTACCATTGGACCAATAGGCAGTGTCATGATGGATGAAGAGGAGACTCAAACTGTCAACAGCTCAATCTTGCCTGTTCCACAATTAACACCCTTGTTAAAAGCAGTCAGAAAATAAGGAGATGAATTGTACTGGGAAAATCTGCAGTTAGGGACTTTTCCAAATTATTGAAGAGTAGTGATATCTATTTGAGGACTAAGGTGCATCTGATTCAGACCATAGTCTTTCCAATTACTAGCTATGCATCTGAGACCTGGAAAATGCACAAGGATGACTGAAAAAAGAATTGACATCTTTGAACTGTGATGCTGGAAAAGAGCCCTGAACAACCCATGGTTGGTCAAGAGAAAGAATAGATATGTTTTGGAGGTGGTAAAGCCAGAGTGCTCTTTGGATGCAAGAATGATTGAGGTTTTGCTTCACATACTCTGGACATGTTGCTAGAAGATTCTATTCCTTGGAGAGGGACATGATGCTGGGAAGGGTGGGTGGTCGGCCAAGGAGAGGAAGACCCTCAACCAGGTGAATTGACAAGGTGACTGCTGCAGTGGGCTCTTGTGTGTCAGGAAGTGTGAGGATGGCGCAGGACAGAACAAGGTTCAGAGTTTTTGTTCTTAAGGTCACTATGAGTCATGCTCTACTTGACAGTACCTAACAATAATTGAAAGATCAGCAATTTGAACCCACCAGTTATCTTTTTGTAGCAAAATGGCACAGTCTGTTTCCATAAAGATTTATAGCCTTAGAATCCTCTAAGTTGGTTCTACTCCATCCTATCAGGAGCCCAGATGGCTAAGTGGTAAGGAATTGTACTGCCACCCCAAAGGTTTGCAGTTCAAATCCCCAGCCGCTCCACAGGAGAAGATGCGCAATCTCCTACTTTGTCATTTACAGCCTCTGAAAACTGCTGGAGGGTCAGCTATGAGCGGGCTCTGACTTGATGGCTCACAACAATAACAACCCCACCCTGTAAGGGTCCTACGAGCTGGAATTGATTTGATGAATGTGAGTAACGCTATTGTTAATACACATTTCATCTTCTTCATGCTTTCCAAAAGCATATGATTAAATATATGACGCTCATTTTTTTTTTAATTTCATTTTATTATTCTTGTGTGTGTACCATCAAATCGAATTTGAGTGGTACAAGAGGAGATTGTCCTTCCTTCTCCAGCATAGCATCTGGTGGATTCGAACCATGCACCTCTGGGATTGCAATGCAGCTTCTTGCCACTAGGCCACCAGAGCTCCCTGACTCTCATTCTTCAGGTTTGGATTTTGGTCCTTCCCCCTTTTCTCCCCAAAGACTTTCTATAGAGACAAAACACAGGATTCTTTGAAGTACAAAGGTTTACTAATGATTTTCATCATATGGGAAAAAAGTATGTGTGATCTTTCTAAAACCTTATTACCTGAAACTCGAGGTAGATCATTTCCTTTCAACAGTCCAATTATGTGGCTGTGTACTTGGATCTGAACAAAGCGCATCAGGCTTAATGGAATCTTTAGGTCTTTCCTCTCCCAGTTTTCCTGGAAACTCATCAATTGTGGTTGCCATGGAGATAGAAGGTACATTTGTGCCCTGGCCAGTGACTTAGCAATGCTACATTTCACCAAAGCTACGAGCTCCCAAGTCTTTTCCTCTCCCCACCCTCCAGCCCTGCATTTTGTCTGTTTACAAAAAAAAGAAAAAGTTATTCAATTAGCCGAATACGCTTTTCCTTTTCCCAAAAAGATTTCTATTTTCTTATCTCGGTTAAAAAAAATTGCATCCAAAATATATTTTAGGAAGAAATTACGTAAGAGCTTAATATTTCATCTTAGCATTTGAAACAATTAAATATAATCTGTATGAGGGAAACATAACTTTGCAGTGGAGAAAGCTGGCGGATACTGGCTGCCTTAGTTTCCTGGTAACGCTGTAGCGGAAATACCAAAGTGAGTGACCAGACATTTTCTTTCTCACAGCTCTGAGGGCTAGGAGGACCCATCAGGGTCTGGATCACATTGGTCACTTCCTTGTCAATAGCTCCGAGTGTGTCTTGGTTCCTTGTGGATCCTCACATGGTATCTGCCTTCGCAGTACTAGTGTTGCTGTGCTGTTCTTTGTGTAACATGGGAGTAGGTTCTTAATCAACTGATCCTGGAAGGACTTCAACTGATTGAGTGGTTCTATCACAGTAGATTGCATTGTGGAAGACAATACTTGAGCTCAGATTAGACTAAATCTAATAGTATCTTTAACAGAGCAGGTAGGCTAGAGCCGTACATTGACAGAGACTAGTGTGGCACCAAGGGTATTGTTGCTCATGTCACATGAACTTGGTTGAGAGCAGAGAATACCAGAAAGATTCTATGTGTTGTATCCACTATGCAAAGGCATTTGGCTGTGCGGTTCTTAACAAATAACTGGTAACTAACATTAAGAAGACTAGGAATCCCAGAACACTTAATGATGCTTCTGTGAAACCTACACCTAGACCTAGAAGCTGTTGTTTGAATTGAACAGAACAAGGAAACACTCCATGGTTTAAAATCAAGAAAAGTGTGCATCTGGGCTGCTTTCCTATTCCATTAATTTCTCTTCAATCTGTATGCTGAACAAATCATTCAAGAAGCTGGACAAT
Source organism: Elephantulus edwardii (assembly GCF_000299155.1). Taxonomy (NCBI): domain Eukaryota; kingdom Metazoa; phylum Chordata; class Mammalia; order Macroscelidea; family Macroscelididae; genus Elephantulus; species Elephantulus edwardii. The sequence continues at coordinate 8,558,341 of NW_006399805.1, read as the reverse complement.
GTGAAAAAGAATGTGACACCAGGATTGGAGGAAGATGCAACAACCTAAGCTACGCAGATGACATAAGAGGACTTGAAATAATTGCTACAGACAGAACACGGCCACACAGTTCGGTCAGCAAATTATAGACCATGCCCACAGATTTCAGTCTGCCAATGACAGAACACAGCCACAGATTCAGTCAGCATATGACAGAACAGAGCCATTCAGTTCCGTCAGCAAAACGCAGAACACAGCCATAGAGTTCAGTCAGCAAATGACTGAATATCTCCAAACAGTTCAGTCAGCCAATGACAGAACA
>NW_006399805.1:8556224-8557615 GCF_000299155.1 Elephantulus edwardii | reverse complement strand
CACAGTTCAGTCAGCAAATTACAGACCATGTCCACAGAGTTCAGTCAGCAAATGACAGAACACAGCCACACAGTTCAGGCAGCAAATGACAGAACACAGCCACACAGTACAGCCAGCAAATGACAGAAAACAGCCACACAGTTCAGTCAGCAAATAACAGACCATGTCCACAGAGTTCAGTCAGCAAATGACAGAACACAGCCACACCGTTCAGTCACATATATCGGAAAGGTTCTGGCTTCAGGCCTTTGGTTATTTCAAACCCAGAGAATGTGCTAACAAACGTCACCAGAGGCAGCGTGTCACTGCAGGCTGTTTCATAGGCACTTGGGTGGAGGCAGGCTGAGGCCGAAGAAGGTGTCAGCTCAGAGTGAGAAGCCGACAGGGGTTTTTCAGTCTCTTGAAAAAGCAAATATGTCTTGAAGAAAGTAGCCAGACTGCTTGTTAGAGGCAAATATGTTGAGGCATTGTCTCGCATACTTTGGACATGTTTATAGGAGAGGGTTTTTTTTGGAGAGGGACAACATGCTTGGAAATGTGGAGGGTCAGGGGAAGAGAGGAAGACCCTTGACCAGGTGGATTGACACAGTGACTGCCACAATGGTCTGTAGTGTGTCAGGAAGTGTGAGGATGGCTCAGGACAGGACTGTGTTCAGATCTTTTGTTCACAGGGTCGCTATGAGTTGTGTTTGACTCAACGGCACCTAACAACAACAACAACAACAACAGTCAACAGGAAATGTCTTTTGGTCCAGGAGCTCCACGGTCCTTAGGCTGCCCCTTCTTCCAACCTCTTGGCCTCTGGCCAGCTGTCTTCTGGCTTGTTATCTGTTGACCACACTGCTGAAACAAGTGGGCTTGCCCCTCAGGGCTTTAGGAGAGGATGGGTGATTCATTCCCTCAGGCTTTCAGGCCTGAAGGAAGGGTTACAATAAATAGCAAAATAAAATCACCCAAACACCACCACAATGATGCCTCAGAGTCAGCACACAAGTTTAAACCTGTAAAAAGCCCCCCACAAAGCAAACAGCCCAGGATAAGATGTGGAGGAAGAATGCAACAGTTCCCCCAGGTCTGACCCCCAGGCCTGACCGTTCCTTGAAGAAATCTGATAATGTCCATCTCCTGACAATAGGACTAGGTGACCAAATCCTGATAAACCCTGGGTCTGGTCACACATTGACAGGATCCCTGTCTTTAAATTCCTGAGCAAACTACCACTTACTCTAAATCTCCCTAACAGCCCCTATAAAATGAAACTGTCTTCTGTCTTCATCCACCTATTCTCCATTCTGATCTTCTCTGAGAGATCACCTGGCTTCCCTCTCAGACCATTTAATAAAGGGACACCTGTCTTTCCTGGGACAAGCTCCTTCCTTCCTTCCTTCCTT
>NW_006399805.1:8553497-8555154 GCF_000299155.1 Elephantulus edwardii | reverse complement strand
TTGGAGAGGTCCCTAACAGCAGACTTTCCCAATATAATTTGTCTTTTAATTTCCTGACTGCTGGTGCCAAGAGTGTTGATTGTAGAACCAAGCAAATTAACGATCTCAATCTCTTCATCAGCTATCGTGATGCTGCCAATTGGCCCAGTGGTGAGAAACTTTGTTTTCTTGATGTTGAGCTTCAATCTATATTGAAGGCTGCAGTCCTTGACCTTCTGCACCAAGCACTTCAAGTCCTCCTCAGTTTCAGCAAGCAGGGTTGTGTCATCTGCATAATGCAACCTATGGTACAGAGACTGCCAGATACAGTCAGAAATACACAATCTGGAGAGGGTAAAATTGTTGAATGAGATTTTCAAAAGATTAAATCTCTGTGCTCATCAAACAATTTTTCAACAGGTGAAAAGAAAGCCTATCTACTGGGAACAAACATTTGGAAACAGCATCTCAGACAAAGGTCTCATAACAAAAATCTACAGAATACTCCTGGACCTCTAGAAGAAAAATACTGATAATCCAAATAAAAAATGGGCAAAAGACATGGAAAAACATTACACAGAGGAAGACATTCAGGTGGCCAACAGACACATGAAGAGATGCTCAAAATCACTGGCAGTAAGAAAGATGCAAATCAAAACCACAATGAGATACCATCTCACCCCTGTAGCAGTGGCAAAGTTTAATAGGGCAGCAAACAACTATTGGAGAGGATGTGGAGAAATGGAAACTCTCATCACTGTTGGTGGGATTGTAAAATGGTGCAACCACTCTGAAGACAGTGTGGCGTTTCCTCAGAAAGTTGAGCACAAACTCCATATGACCCAACTATTCCACTACTAGGAATACACTCCAAGGAAATTTGAACTGAGACACAAATGGAGATTTGTTCACCCATGTTGATAACAGCATTTATACCATCGCAAGAACTTGGAAATAGCCCAAATATCCAAACACAACCAAATGGATTGAGAATTGTGGTACATTCACACAATGGAATACGATGCAGCACTCAGGAGCAATGATTTTAGAAAATACTATGTAACTTGGGAGAGGCTGGAGAGCATTATGTTGAGTGAACTAACAAAGTCTCATACAGATAAATGCTACATAAGACCAGTGTTGCAAACATAGAAGAATAACTAGTAAAACATGTATGGGAACTCAGGGAGGAGGGGGGCAGAGGGGTGAGGAGAAGTAGAGGTGAAACCACAGGGCTGCACAGTTTGGTGGGTGGAGGGAGACGGTGAAGTAAATGGTAAGAATCCAGGTGAAAAGACAGAGTAACGATGGACAAGATCCAAGGTGTTTTTTTTGTTGTTGTTGTTGTTGTCGTTGTTATGTGCTGTCGAGTCGTTTGCGACTCATAGCGACCCTATGGACAACAGCCCTAAACCCTGCTCTATCCTGTGCCAATTGCACTGTCTCTGACACACCCATCCTGATTACCCCAGTCACTGAATCAATCCATCTCATAGAGGGTCTTCCCCTCTTGTGCCATCTCTCCACCCTCCCAAGCCTGACGTCCCTCTCCAAGGACCTGTCTCTCCTTGCAACATGCCCAAAGTATGTCAGACAAAGCCCCAGAATCCTTGCCTCCAAGGAGTAGCTTGATTTAACCCTCTCCAGGATGAATCTGTTTGTTTTCTTGGCAGTCCAC
>NW_006399805.1:8548931-8552337 GCF_000299155.1 Elephantulus edwardii | reverse complement strand
GAGAATTGTGGCATCAGGATTGGTGGAAGATCTATCAACAATCTGCGTTATGCAGATGACACAACCCTGCTTTTGTCATGTACACCATCAAATTTGAATCTGACTGTCACAGGTGGAGACTGGCCCTCCTTCTCCAGCACAGCATCTGACAGATTCGAACTGCATGGCTTCAGGATTGCAGCACAGCTTCTTGCCACTAGGCCACCAGAGCTCCCTGAATGGTGATTAAATTTATAAAACATAATGCATGCACCAGTCCTTGGAGAGGGATGTCATGCTTGGGAGAGTGGAGGGACCGTGCAGGAGAGGAAGACCCTCGATGAGATAGATTGATTCCGTGACTGGGGTAATGGGGATGGGTGTGTCAGAGACAATAGGCTTGGCAAGGGATAGGACAGGGTTTAGGGCTGTTGTACACAGGGTCACTATGAATTGCAAGCGACTCAAAGGCACATAACAGCACCAACAATGCATGACAATGATTGTATGATACACAATGTGAATGAAGAATAGTGTAAAACACAATGTATACAAACTTCATAAACAAACTACTTATAAAAAAATATTTCATCCACAGAAACCTTCATTATTATTAATACTTAAGGCTTTCCCCCAGTTCTTTCAGCTTAAGAAATGCTGAATATATTCTTTCTTTTTGATTTTCTAATTGCAGGTCTTTGCATATTTCTTTATAATGTTCTGCTTTGTCTTCTTGAGTGGCCCTTTGAAATCTTTTGTTCAGTTCTCTTCATGTATTTTCCCCCTTTGCTTTAGCTTTTCTGTGTTCAAGAGCAAGTTTCTGAGTGTCTTCTGACATTCCTTTTGGTCACTTCTTTATTCCCTGTCTTTATGTGACCTTTTCCTTTCTTTATGTATTCTGTCCTTGATGCCCTTCCCCTGGGGCTCATCTGGTCTGTTTTCAGATGAATCATATAATGAATGTACCACAGCTGCATTCTCTGAAAACAAATGGAAAAGCAAACCTTTATTTCTTTTGAATGAATAGTGCAATAATTTAAAGAGAGAGAGAGAGAGAGAGAGAGAGTGTGTGTGTGTGTGTGTGTGTGTGTGTGTCCGGTTTCCAAACTCCTTTGCAGAAGTTCCATAACAAAGTACCAGTCTGAATTTCTGTTGGAAATTTACTCAAAGGTAAAATGACTAAAGAATTGGGAGACTTAAGAGCATCTGAACAGGGTACTTTAGTATTCCAAAACGCAAGAAAGAGGATTTTATCTAGTGGGGTAAGCAAAAGACTGTGGGTTGACAGGTATACAAGGGGTTATACACAAAAAAGTTACAAGCAGGTTGTTAAACTGTAGTCTTCTTAACATTATTATTTCTGCTCTCTGACCTCCTGGGATCTGTTGACCAAGGCACCCTCTCCTGATTAAAACCACACAAACACCCTTGACCAAAATGTTTTAACAACCAATTCCTCACACAAGTTAAACATTTTGACTGTTTCGCCTTTTGGGTTCTAAGCAGTTCCACTTTTATAAGAGGCAGAATTGTCTTTTCAGATCAGCAGAAGCCTAGATTTTAGGCCAAGCTGCAGCTTGATGAAAAGGAGAGTTTAATTTTGATCTGGGGAAGCCATTGTAGCCACGCCAAGTGCCTCGATTTAAGGTTTGCTTACTCAGAAGTATAGATCTTCCTTAAATAAAGTTGTCAATAAATAGAAAATGAAAATAAACAGTGATTCAACACAAATAAAGGAAAAGACAAAAATGGCACTTCACATGTTAGGAAAAAATGTTAAGCTTCAATCATAATTATAAGAATGCAAATTAAAGCAATACTCTGCTTTCACTTTTCAGATTAGCAAAAATCTGTGAGTCTTACAATGTACTCTATTGGCAAAAGTGGGAAAAAACACTTTCATATATTGCTGGTATAATTGCAATATGTAGAAGTCCAGTGTTACAAAATCTTTAGTCAATTTCCAGTCTTCTGCCAGGACAGAAGTGAAGCAAATTCCTAGCTTTGTAGCCATAGAGAAGATAGAGGCTAAGAGAACCAAATATTTTCTTCAATTTCAATTATTTTAAAATTTCTATTGAGACTTATTTGACCCATATTTAAAAGATTTGGAGAAGAGGGGGTGAGTCTGGAGTTGGACCAGGAGTACGCGAATCAATCATTTAAGGCTTATGTGTGAAACAATAAGCCAGTTCATTGTCACTTATGTGCAGGTGGGCTGAGCTCTCAAATTAGAAGTCATTAGCTCTTGCTCTTAGGAGGGGCTTATATACAGAGATTGTCAGTGGGCCCGGCAGATCACATGCAGAAGTCTTGGTTGGGCAGCATTCTGTTGGCACCTTTTTTTATCTTAGGTGTAAGTCTTAGATCAGCTCATTTTCTGCATTATTCCTGGAACAGCTTGTTTTTTTGCCCATGCAGCTTTCCTCTAGTGGTTGAGCTTAAACTGGCGGGGTGACTTTATCTGAGAAGTAAATATTCTAGCAGCACTGAGACCATTTTGTTTTACCTATTGATATCTTATTTAGAAGCATAGCGTAAAATCTTCAAATATTTTTGGGATTCCCCCCCCCCCCACACTGTCTTTCTGTTTTTCCAACTATTTTTCGGATTTAATTGCCATATTATCTGAGAGCCGACTTCGATGATTCCTAGTATCACAATCTTTTAAGGTATGTTTTATGGCCTTGATAGTAGTGTATCTTTGTGAATATTCCATGTTAGCTTGAGATGAATGTGTGTTCTAGGTTTGAAGTCTTCCATAAACATCAATTAGATTGAATTGGTTGATGGTGCCATACCATTTAACCACATTATTGTTGGTTAAATCGGTCCGATGAACAACAGATAGAAACCTTGCCCTGGTCTGTGAGCGCCCTGCGAGTAGCAGTGGAATGTTATTTTCTAACATGCCAGACGACGAGCCCTTCACAGCTGAAGTCATTCAAAACACAACCAGGAAAGAACTGCATTCTCAGCATGTTGGCCTTGATTCATAGCGTCCTAATGTACAACAGATGGAAATCCTGTCAGAAGCTTTCACATCTTCATTTACTGATGTGACACACACTCAAAATGAGAAGAGCTGCAAACAATCACAAATAATAAAAACGTGGAAGGCACAAAGTGCAAATACAGGTAAGCTGGAAGTAGTCACAATTTCAATGGAATGCATGAAGATCAATAACGTAGGCATTAGTGAGCTGAAATGGACTGGTATTGGCAATTCTGAACATAACAATCACGTGGTCTTCTAAGCCAGGAATGATCAAATGAAGAAGGATGGGGACACAGTCATGATTAAAAAGAATAATCCAAGATCTATCCTGGTACAACACTGTCAGTAATAGGATAATATCCATATGCATACAAGGAAGACCAATTACTACTATTTCGCAAATTTACCAATCACTATATATATATACAT
>NW_006399805.1:8542927-8548831 GCF_000299155.1 Elephantulus edwardii | reverse complement strand
AATATATATATATCACTATATATATAGTTCTTTAGCAAGAAGTAGACACCAAGTATATACATGAACTTCACCAGATGGAAAAAACAGAAATCAGATAGACTTCTATGAGATGAAACACTGGAGAAGTTCGATATTATCCTTCAGAACCAGGCCAGACAACAGGTCAGGCAACAATTGTAGAGAAAGCATGCCATCAATTTCTCACATTCAAGTTTAAATTTCATTGAAGTTGAATAAAATGAAAACAAGTCCATGAACACCAAAATATGACCTTGAGTATATCCCACCTGAATTTAAAGACCATCTCAAAAATAGACTTTACAATATCAGATGCTAGGAAAGAAACAATCAAAATGGATATAAGATAGACAAACTATGGTATATTCATACCATGTAATACTACACAGCACTGGAAAACAATGACCTCATAAAACACTATACAACATGGGGGAGCACATCACGGTGAAGGAAATAGCTCAGTCACAAAAGGACAAATACTGCATAGCTCTACTATTATAAAGCAGGTCTGACATGGGAGGTTGGGAGGAGACTAGAATAAGAGTGGACAGATAATGACCATTGCATTGGAACAGATGGAAGAAAGAACTGTGTAAAAGGAATATATGATTAGACATTATATGGAGGACAATAGGCCAGAATAAGAGATACATCACTGCAAAGAGGATTGGGGGGGAGAGGGTAAGTAGGTAATTGTGCAACAATGAATGAATATTTTTAAAAATGTGAACTGGAGAAAGGAGAAGAGAGGGAGAGGAGGTAAAATATGCAACAAAAATATAACTTCTCTGTAAATTTTTAAAAATCACAATTAAAATGAAATTTTGTTTAAAAAATGGATGTAAGAAGAGACTATGAAAATTATTCTTGAATTTAAAGTAGCTAGTGTGAAAGGAAGAAATGGTAAAGTAAAAAAGTTAAAGCTTGAAAGAACGGCTTTAAGAAAACAAAGTGAAATGTATGAAATGTGCAAACACCTGGAGGTAGGAAACCAAAATGGAAGAGCTTCTGCGGCTTCCTCAAGCTGAAAGAACTGATGAAAATAAAACCTGTTCCAGCCTTCAGTTGGAATAGTGAAAGATTCTACAGGCAAAAAAATAAAAATAAAAATTGAATGGCTCAGAAAGTATGAAACGAAGGTAAAAGGAATAAAGGAATACATAGTCACTGTACCAAAAAGCATTGGCTGAAAGAACCACTTCGGGAAGTAGCATTTGATTAGTAACCAATGGTACTGGAGGAAAAAGTCAAAGTTGCACTGAATGCCTTGGTTAAAACTAAGCCTGTTACCAGATAGCACAGTCTAGGCTCTTACCTTCACTAGAAAAGAAATTCAACCAGGCAGCTCAGGTCAGATTAGGAAAGTAGAAGTCATCTTTACTGGGGAGATGTTGACCAAAGAGCCTGCTGCCAGGCTTTTTGCTATGTTGTTAAGAGGATATTTGACAAAACAACTATGAGATATCATCTCACCCCACTAAGAATAGCAAAATTCAACAGAGCAGCAAACAGCAAATGCTGACAAGGCTGTGGAGAAACTGGAACCCTTACTCACTGTTGGTGGGAGTGTAAAATGGTGCAACCACTGTGGAAGGCAGTATGGCCCTTTCTCAAAAAGTTGGAAATAGAAATACCATTTGACCCAGAAATTCCACTACTGGGAATATACCCTAAAGAAACTATAACTGCCACCCAAGCAGATATATGCACATCCATTTTTATCATGGCTTTGCTCACAATAGGAAAGAGCTGGAAACAATCCAAGTGCCATCAACAAAGGAATGGATAGAGAAGCTCTGGCATGTTCACAAAATGAAATACTAGGCTGCATTGAAAAACAAAGAACTCATAAAATATTATACAAAATGGGTGACCCTGGAGGACATTATGCTGAGTGAAATATCTCAGTCACAAAAGGACAAATATTGCATAGGGCCACTGTTGTAAAATGGGACTGACATCGGGGTTGGGGGGACCCCAAGAAAAGAGGGGATAAATAATGTATACTGCATTGAAACAGATGAGGGAGAGAACTGTTTAAAAGGAATATAGAAATAGGTATGGTTTTCATGACAAGATTACAGAAAAAGAAATGCATATTAAAGTGGACTGTGGACTGGGGGGATTGTATAACAACGAAATTTTTTTTTTCCTTCAAAGTGAAAAACACACTGGGAAGAGGGGTGGTCAGGGAGGAAAATGTGCAACAGTGAATGAATGGGTAAAAATAAATGGAAAGAATATGCTATAAAAATGTGTATGTTGCATTAAAAATTATTAATTAAAAAACCATTTTAAAAAAGATATTTGAAATATAAAATGGAATACATTAAGCTAAGGCTTAGGATGTTAGAAGTTAGTAAATCGTGTGTAATAAGTGCTGAGAACATTAGAATTTAGCAAATAAGAATGTGTTGAATAAATAAGGCTAAAAGAAGAAACATGTTAACTGGGGGAGCTTGCAGGGTGCTAATCAAAGACAAAGCACCTCAAAGCTAATTTGTTACGCCATAAACTGCCTGCCGTTTGTATTTGGGTTTTGGTGAGTTTTTTAAAAAAGGTATTTGCAATGAATAAATCTCTGAACTTAATAAAATTCGATCATTCTATTTACAGCCTCGTTTCTGTCACCATGTTCATACTTTTCAGGTGAAGTCCATGTGTAAAGTCACTGTGTTTTTGAAAAAAGGTATTTGTAATGACAGTTTGAAAACTAAGATGCATCTGATTCAGACCATGGTCTTTCTGATCACTTACTACGCATCTGAGAGCCGGAGAGAAGAATTGATGCCTTTGAGCTGTGGCATTGGAGAAGGGTACTGAATATCCCACAGACTGCACTTGGAGAAAGTGCAGCCAGAGTGCTCCTTGGAGCAAAAATGATAAAGCTTCATCTCACATCCTATGGTATTTCTAGGAGAGGATATTCAATTGGGAGGGACACCATACTTGGATAGGTGGAGGGTCAGTGAAAGTGGACGACCCTCAACCAGGTGGATATACACAGTGACTGCTGCAATGGGCTCTAGTGTGTCAGGTAGTGCGAAGATGGCACAGGGTAGGACAGGATTTAGATCTGTTTTTCTTAGGGTTGCTGTGAGTTGTACTGGACTCAATGGCACCTAACAACAACAACAAACTATACTTTGAGGACAGTTACATCCTACATAGACTAGACTTAAATTGGTTACATTCTGCATGCACTGGGTTACACCTGCATAAAACCTAAAATAGCATTTAAACTGAACTAATCTTGAGACTGCAAGGAGAACCAACAGATTCATCCTGAAGAGGGGAAGACAGGCTGCCCCTTGGAGGCAAGGATTCTGAAGCTTCATCTGACGTACTTTGGACATATTGCAAGGTGGGAATCAGTCATTTGATAAGGGCATCATGCTTGGGAGGGTGGCGGGACAGTGCAAGAGAGGAAGACCCTCAATGAGATGGATTGTTTCAGTGATTGGGGTAATGGGGGTAGATGTGTCAGAGACAATAAGGTTGACACAGGATAGAGCTGGATTTAGGGCTCTTGTACATAGGATCACTATGAGTGGCAGGCAACTCGATGGCATATAACAACAACAACAACAACCTTGAGACAAGACTGTAAAGGGGCTTCTTGTTGTTGATTGCTGTTGAGTCAAACAGGACTCATAATGACTCCATGAACAAAAGACCTAATGTCTTTGCATAACTCGTCAATTTCAAGTTCATAGAGTTTTCAGAGGCATGTGGTTTAAGAAGTGGATGCCACTCCTGCTTCCAAGCCAGTTTTACAACTGGGAGCTGCACCAAACACTGTCCATATTGGGAAACCATTCTGTATTTGATACCCCAATGTACAAGGTTCAGCATCACAGCAACCCAGGTTACTTCATACTGCACATTAACAGAGAGTGATGTACAAAGTGGAAGAGTGTTCTTCCAGATATAAACAGCACTAGTTTCATTTAGCAATGGTTAGGTGTCATCAACCAAGAGAGAGCTGTGTTGGCCTAGTGGAAAGGAAGCTATGCTACCAAGCTGAAGGTGGGTGATTTTCCTCTGTGGCCCTTGGCCAGGTTCAAAGTGTCTTTCTGTCAAACATTCTCCTAGGTGGTATAGCACTGCTCTGTGCGTTGCTGTACAGAGGTAACTCGTGGTTGCTGTGATGCTGAAGACTGTGACAGTGATGTGCCAATTGTGGTAACGGGTACGCTTGGTGGAGTGTTGGCTGGAGCTTCCTGACTAAAACAAGCCTGGAAGCAGGAGCGGCATCCACTTCCAAAATGGCTTGCCTTCGGAAACTCTTATGTACGAACAGTGCTCAGGCCGTTTCTTCATAGGGTCGCTATGAGTCGTCTACGACTCGATGGCATAAAACAACAATAACAAGGCATCGTCAAATCGAATATGGTTGAGAGTAAGTTTTGCATAAAAGACCTGTACTCTGTTCTATAACTAACATCATTTCTGTGCAGAACTCTATTCTATAACTAACATAATTTCTGTACATTTATAGAGTTTAGAGAGTTTGTAGAGTTTCCAGAGGCATCTAGTTTAGGAAGTGGATGCTGCTCCTGCTTCCCAGCATAAATCCACCTGGAAGCTAATCCAAACACTGTCCATAGTGAGTAACCATTAGCATACTTTTTAAAATCAAACTTTTGTTCCTTTTATTGTATCTGTTTCAGATGTCCACCTATCTGGGCTGTGGGTGATGTTATTATTTCTGGTACATGTAAGATTCTTTACCCTCATTTTGTAGGCTCTGGAAGGTCGCTGCTCCTAAATGCTAACGATGCTTACAAAATATTCCGTTTAACTAAGCGAAAAAAATTAAAATAGGCTTAAAAATAGGTGTTGAATACTTACAGAAATAATGTTTTAAAAAATACGACTCGATTTTTGAAAAGTACTAAGGAATTGTGCTGTCAACTTGAAAACAGGTGGTTCAAATCCACCAGCAGCTCCATTGGAGAAAGATTGGCAGCCTCATCCCATGCATTTTCTTGCCTCTGAAAATCCCCTGGAGGATTAGCTACGGGTGGGTTCCAACTCCACGGTCAGGTGCACACAAACGAAGAATGCGAACCAAAGGCATCAGAAGACAAGATCCATGTCTTTCCATGTTTCTTGCTCTGCAGCTCCTCCGGACTTTGCAACAAACCTGTCCCACCCTGGTGACCACTCTGCTTCTTGTGTTGAATCCTAGCTAGGATTGTACTTAAGGCTGGCCTTGGTTGTTCAGATATTAATGGTTGATTAGTTTTCGTTGAATTGACCCTAATGTTTTACTTTTGGATTGATTTTATGTGAACTTAATTAAGAGGATTTGGATCTCATGGCCTCAATAAAGACAGTGACTTAAAATTACATTATACCTTGCCAGTATTCTCTGTTTGCCTCACAAGTGCATGCAATACACACATGGGGTTTTGCATGGGGTGAAATGGGCAAGAGGTTAGGTGGCCAAATAGGTACTGGGACTCGGCCTATTCCTTTATTTGGAAGACTTAGGGAGTACATGGCCTTGAAGTCATTTGGTGGTGTTTGCATCTTTGTTTCCTCAACGTGGAGTCATGCAGAGGATTCTGGGATCTACGTCCCCACGTATGAGATACTTAGGCCCATAAAGTCTAAACAGTTACAGTCTCTGTAACAAAGCCTTCCAGCTGTGTTCCTCTGAATGGTAGATAGCTTTACTGCCAGCTTGGGAAGGTCAGCTATCCATCACCAAGAGTGTTTCTGCACATGTTCCAAGAACCGATTTAAATGGGTTTCATTTTGCACTAGGTGTTCAGGAAGTTAAAGAATAAAGAACAAATTTTATCACAAGGAAATTATTTTTTTATTATTAAATTTTATTAGTTTTAATGAACATTTACAGAGATTTTGGGTTTTCAT
>NW_006399805.1:8538661-8542041 GCF_000299155.1 Elephantulus edwardii | reverse complement strand
ATTGTGAACAAAGCTGCAATAAACATGGGTGTGCATATATCTGCTTGGGTGTCAGTTATGGTCTCTTCTGGGTATATTCCCAGTAGTGGTATTGCGGGGTCAAATGGTATCTCTGTTTGCAACTTTTTGAGAAAGCGCCATACCGCTTTCCACAGGGGTTGCACCATTTTATTAACCACTTGACCTTAATGGATAGCAAAATTGAAGACAAATTACAAGCTATCAGGAGGAGCTGGGGATGAAGGTCCTAGAGTGAGTGCATAGGTTTTTACAAAGATCTATAAGTACTGAAACCCAAGGGTGGCTATTCTATCCCCATTACCTGCAAGCAGTGAGGGACTTTTGCTCTCTTTTTAATAAGCAGAGCAGCTCATTCATCTTTGCTAAGAAATTTGGAAGAGTGCATGTTTGTGCTCTTTCCAAAAGAAAGTGATCCAACGCAATCTAACCATTAGTAAACAAGGTATCATATGCCAGTAAGATTTTGCTCAAGATAATTAAAAAATGGTTGGTGCAACACATCATCAGAGAACTGCCAGGGATTAAAAAATAATGTGGAACAAAAGGTATCATTTTTGACATCAGACAGAGCTTGGCTAAAAGCCAAGAAAGATGTTTACTGTGTTTTATTGACTATGCAGAGGCTGTGTGTGTCATAAATGATGGATAACATTGCTAAGAACAGTAATTCCAGAACACTTAAATGTGTGCATACAGAACCCATCCATAGACCAGGAAGCAGTCTTTCAAAAAGAAAGGTAGCCGCATGGTGGAAGACCAGGAAAGGTGAGCCTCAGGGTTCCTTTCTCTCACCCCTCCTCATTCAATCTGTATGCTGAGTAAATTTTCTGAGAAGCTGAATTGTATGGATGGGAATGTGCCCTTGGTTTGGAAGAAGACTCATTAACAGTCTTGTGATATGCTTCTGAAAAAGCAAAGGATTTACTGAGCAAGTATTTACTGATGGAAATCAAAGATTAGATTAAGTAGATTCCCTTGCAGGCAAGCTTTTGTTGTGGACAAGGAAAAGAGTCATTTCCTTTCTTCCTTGGCCTAAACCAACACTTGGTGTTCTCCTCAGTGTTCTCAGTGAGCATCCATAAGGGTTCCCCGGAATAACCTTTGGAAAGGGGTCCCTGATATAACCCTTGGAATTGTGTGCTCTGCCTAGTGGAGGGTCCCAGGGGTTTTAAACTTTACACAATTGTATTGTCATTTTTAGCAACAGTTATAGAGGCAAGCAATGCATTGACTTAAGACATGTGACCAGAAACAATTTTGCCCTAGCTGTTTGTTTTGGAAAATAGTTATTGCCCAAAGGTAAATAATTCTTTAAGGAGTCCTGATGGTGTATTATGTGTTGTCTTGCTAACCAATCACCAGTTTAAATCCTTGATGTTGGAAAAAGATGATGTCCAAAAAGAGACTCAGATGCTTCATGATCACTGAGTCGGAATCTGTTTTACTGGAGGGCAATACGTCTGGGGTTTTCTTGGAGGTTGAGTGTGGAAAGGTAATGAAATCAAAGTGATTCCATTGTGCTGACCTCCAGACCCTACCCAAAAACATTTGTGTGTTCTGAGATTGAGTAAATAACCTGATTAAGCTTTATTCCTAGACATCATTTTACGATCTATGCCAGGAGATAGCTAACAGCTAAAGCAGGGAGTGCTGAAATAATGGAAAATGGTCCCAGGCTTTTGAAATTGCTGTGACTATCTACTCTCAGCCAACATATCCTACTCCTGTCTTTTTTCTGCGCTGATGCCAATTGAGCCTCAGACCATTTTCACCAAAGCACCTATTAAATCAAGTTTATGGCTAACCATTTGGCTAGTGTTGCTTCTGGACTTTGTAGTGAATTTGGACCATTCACTCTGCTACTAAGTAAAGGTTTGCAGCCACCCAAAGACAAGAGATATATACCAGTCCTATAACTCTGAGGAGTTCAATGAACAGATCAGAACCTTGCCCTAACCTGACCATCCTCACCATTTCTGCCTTGTTCAAGGCTATTGGTGCAGCCACTGTGCCAACCCATCCTGTTGAATAAATATGGAAGTCAGCTTCTAGGTGAGAGGACTGTATTACCTCTATTTTGTGCCTGGCCTCCATCTAACGCCTAACCTGGGCCTAACCTTTTTTAATTTCAAAAGCAGAAGCAGGCCATAAAAATTCCTAGCTCAAGAAACAGCCAATTTAGAGATAAAAAACACAGGAAAGCAGGAAGGTCTTATCTGTCATTGCAGTTTAAAATTAACCCACCATAAAGTTTAAGGTAAATGCGCACAAAAGTAGGTACATGGCAAACGTGAGACCGGAAGGGATGAGGGTAAGCGGGTGGTCACCTAGACAAACCAATCACAAACTAGCCCATGTAACTGATCCCCTTGCCCATCAATCATGTTCCCAATTACCTCACCCTGAGCAAACAGCTCCATTGTATTTAAACCATAAAAAGAGTTTACTTGTGCTCACCCGGGTCGGGGTCGCCATTTTTTCCTCTCTACTAAATGGCAGACCTCCAGCATGCTGGATTTTGTTCTGAAGATAAAGCACTCTTGCTGTTTGCATACGTGTGTTTGTAGTCTTTCAGGGAAGGGTATTTGCAGACATAACACTAGGTAAGGTAAAGATCCCTCTAAAGACTGACATCCTACATCTTTAGCACTCTGGGGAGGTCTATGTCAGATTTTCCCACTGCAACTAGTTTTTTTATTTCCTGACCATGGAGCACCAGGGGAACAAACAGGTCTGACTTGAAGAAGGTGAAAACAAGTTTCTCCTTGGAGGCAAGGATTTTGAAGCTCTGTCTTATATACTTTGGGCATGTGGTCCGGAGGGATCAGTCCCTGGAGAAGGACATTATGCCTGAAAAGGTGGAGGGACAATGCATGAGGGACTGTGGATGAGTTAGGATGATAACAGTAACTGGGGTAATAGGGGTAGATATGTCAGAGACAATGAGACTGGCTAAAGATAGGGCAGGGTTCACAGCTATTGTACATAATGTCACTATGAGTTACAGGTGACTCGATGGCACACAACACAAATAATAACAGTGTCAAGGGTGTTGATTGTGGATCCAAGCAAGACGGAATCATTAACTTCAATCTTTTCTCCATCTATCATGATTCTGCTTATTGGCTCAGTGTAATATTTTGCATTAAACTTCAGTAGAATGGGACAGATATCAGGGTTGGGGTAAGACTGAGAAAAACTGGATAAATTCTGTATACTGCATTGAAATAGATGAGGGAGAGAATAATTTAAGTGATATATGATAGGGCATTATAGTTATCACAAGAGTCCAGAATTAAGGGTGCACAGTGGAGTGTACCTGGGGCAGTGGGAGGGGTACGGGGGCATTGTATACCAAA
>NW_006399805.1:8531896-8537946 GCF_000299155.1 Elephantulus edwardii | reverse complement strand
AATCAATCTCCACAATAGTCTACGTGTTTCCTATTGCCAAAGGGGCCCTTTAGAGTAGTGAGAGAAGATCTTCACCCTGAAACCTATAGCATCCCTTTTCAGCAGGAAGTAGCTAAGAGAATACGTTGTCCCCTTTTTCCTTATGAATCAGGGTGAAGTCTTTCTCAGGGAGGAGTGGCAAAGGACACACTAACAAAGGAAATTAATCAGAACTGGTTTTGACAAGCACTGTGGTAATTGAACAATTAAAACAGACTTTCAAGGGGGGGGGGAAAAGAATGAACTGGGAAGAACAGTAGAGAAAATAGTGCAACAATGAATGAATGAAAACCCAAAATCTCTGTAAATGTTCATTAAAATTAATAAAATTTAATTATAAAAAAGGAATGAATTAAATGGTTTAGTTAATTGTTTAATTATATTTTCCACAAATAAAAAACAAAATTTTAAAGTAAAAAAAATAAATGGTAGTTATTAAAAATGATCCTTTTAAAAAAATTGCAGCTGTTAAAAATGGATAATTTTTAACAAGCAATTTTTATTTTGTATTAAATAAAAAATTCAGAGTTTAAGTTCTGAAGCACTTGGTTTGTGGAAGGTTGGAGTCCGTAACTCCATCTCAAGTCTTGACCTAGATGTAGATGCCATTTGAGTGTTTCCTGACCAGAAAACCAGCCATGTGGCTTTGCTCTCAGAAAGAGCAATTAAAATGGATTACAAAAATCAGTAAGTAGATAACAAACACATATTGAGTGGAGAGAAATGCGATTATCTTAGTGATCTAGTGCTGCTTTATTTAACAAAAATACAACTGTGTGATAAGTGTATTTTACCCTTTAGCAAGGTAGATGTCTAAATGCTTGGTGCTGCTTTAGGGAACAGCTATCTTTCTTTGTCAGTTATGGAGGAAGGTTCTTCTTGCCTTCAGCATCTGTAGATCTGGCATCTTCTGGAAATTTCCATGTGTTTTGGTCTTTTCATGGAGTTTCCCACTTTAGACACTTGAGCCTAAAATGGAAGTACTCTCTCTACAAGAGCTCTGAAATGAGCAGATATACGTAAACCCATGTTCATTGAAGCATTATTTATAATAGCAAAGAGTGGGTGCAGACACAGTGTTCATCAGTGGTGGAAAAGTTAAAAAAGCTATTGTGTGTTCACACAGTGGAGTACTATGAGACACCAAATATGGGTTTGTTGTTGTTGTTATGTGCAGCTGAGTCGCCTGCGACTCATAGCGACCCTATGCACAACAGCCCTAAACTCCCCTCTGTCCTGTGCCAATTGCACTGTCTCTGACACTCCCATCCCAATTATCCCAGTCACTGAATCAATCCACCTCATAGAGGGCCTTCCTCTCCTGTGCTGTCCCTCTAGCCTCCCAAGCATGATGTCCCTCTCTAAGGACCGGTCTCTCCTCACAACATGTCCAAAGTCCAAAGTATGTGAGACGGAGCCTCAGAATCCTTGCCTCCAAGGAGCCACCCGGTTTAACCCTTTCCAGGACAAATCTGTTTGTTTTCCTAGCAGTCCATGGTATTCTCAATACACTTCTCCAGCACCACAGCTCAAAGGCATCAATTCTCCTTCTATCCTCCTTGGTCATTGTCCAACTCTCTGATGCAAATATGGGTAGCCATATTAAATATTTGTAATAAACAGAATGCTATTTCAGGATGTAGGGGTTCAAGCTGGAATTCACCCTGAGGCACCAAGACAATCTTTAAGGGTTTACCAGATTCTTGTATTTGCTGACCCTTCCCTCAAGTAAAAGATTTTCAATAGAAAGAGCTTGGCTTAATTTGCATTGAATTCTCTTTGTGATTTACTTCCTGATAATTTTCAATAAAGATACAGGGAAGCTGAAATCCAGGCCTTCAGTCCATGGAACTTCTGGCCCCCTGTTTTATACTCTCTGTTTTATCTCATTCCTGGTTGTTTGTGTCATTATTAATAATTATAAAAATACTTTACCTTCGGTCTGCAACAACCAAAGAATGTAAAATGCTTGAAACACTGTGGGACGTGGATTACTCTAAAGGACATTAGGCTAAGGAAAACAAGTCTATCACGAAAGAACAAATACAGTATACGACCACTCTTATAAAGAGATAATCAGATGATTCCTTATGTGTAGCTTCTTTTGCTCGGCATTGCCTGTGAGGTTCATCTGTGTTGTTCATGTGAGTAAACCCACTTCTTGTCTTTGAGCAGTCTCCCACTGTGACAATGTTCTGCACTCTGTTTTCCTATTCTCTATCGATGGTGTTTGGATTGTTTCTGGTTCTTGGCCTTTGTGAAAAAGTTGTGATGAACATTTTTTTTTGCAGAAAATAAATAGTCTCCTTTAGGGGCGAAGGGAGAGGGGGCATGCATTCCACTCTTGGTAATTCTTCCTTGGCAGCTCTGAGTTCCTCTCTTTTATTTCTTGTGACATAAAAGTGTGGCAGGGTGCACCCCAGAGGAACTCCTCGCAGACTGAATCAAGGCTGTGACAGGGTTAAGGATGCTGCATCCCACCCTTAATACCTAACAACTGTTTGGATGAGCAGATTATGGGAGGTTATTACACACTTCTACATCACAACATACATGTATTTTGGGTGGACACAATTCAATTCAGGGCAGCAATGTACAATAAGTGTGTAAACAGAACAAGATCACCAAAGAAAAATAAGAGAAGTTCATAAGAGATACAATGGAGCTGTTATCACCTATATTATTCCGCATTATCAGAATTTAGGTTTTTAATTAAAACCACTGTTCTAGGGAGCTCTGGTGGTCTAGGGGCAAGAAGTTGCACTACAATCCCAGAGGTACGCAGTTCGAATCTACTAGATGCTCTGCTGGAGAAAGAGGAGCAATCTCCTCTTGTACCAGTCAGATCTGATCTGACAGTATACACACCCCCCCCAAAAAAAACCATACCACTATTCTACAAGTGGGTATATAGGCAGACCGGTAAAGTAAACTGATATGGGCAAGAGAAATGGACTACACCATGACCATGCATAGGTTTGTCAGGAGCAACTTCTACATTCATATTAATGTATTTTGTAAATGCATAGTAAAGTAAAAAAGGTTAAAATTATGTAAATGTCTTCATCGTAACTACAAACCCTGGGAAATGAGTTCTTGGCTCTGGGGCTTCAGGACCATAGTCTAGGGGCATCAAGGTCAACCGGCGTAACATCTCCTACAAAAGATAATATTCTATGTCGTACTTTACAGAGTGGTGATAAACAGCTAATCAAAGGTGCAGCTATTGTTCTCTCTGTGTGACCAATAAGTATAAAAAAGAGTGGAGAAAAGCAAAAATGTACTGGTCCACAGGACTAATGGATCTGGAGAACCTCAACTGTTGTGACCCCGAGATCAGAGGAATTAGATGGTGCCCTGGGCATTTCAGCGGGAACCGAAGAATTGGCCTGTTGTTGTTCTTAGGTGCTGTCAAGTTGAGCATGACTCATGGTGACCCTATGGACATTAGATCTGTGCTCTGTCGTATCCTGTGCCATCCTCATCATCTCTGATACTCAAGCCAATTGCTGCAGGCATTGGGTCAACCCATTGAGATGGGGCTCTTCCTTTCTTTCACTGGCCCTCCACCTTCCAACCATGATGCCCTTTTCTGACATGTCCTTAATGGTGTCTATGAGTTAGGGCTCTGACTAGCAGGTAACCAGATAGGGGAATTCCAGCACCAATTCTGTAAATTTTTAAAATCTCCCAGTGTGACTGTATTCAACCATGGTCTTCAGCCTGCTTCTTTTCTATAGTCCCATCTGTACCAGTGCTGGATTATAACAGCCACCAGTTATTATCTGGTGATGATTTTCTCTGTGTCCAAGTCGTGTAAGTTAAAGCCATGGTGGTTTTTCTCCTACCAGATTGATTGTCTTTACTCTGTTTGTGTCTCAATAAAAAGGCCTACATAGGCAATGTTTGAAATCCTGCCATATCTTTTTCTCATCACGGCTGTCAGTCTGATTTCCATAGAACTTTGCCTTTAGATAATCAAGAGTAAATATCATTCTTAATGGAAAAAGACTTAAAGTGTTTTCCTTGTGAACAGGGACCAGACAAAGATGTCCACTATCACCATTTTTATTCAACATTTTATTGGGAGTACTTGCTAGAGCAGTACACAAGAGAAGGAAATAAAAGGCATCCCGATTGGCAAAAAGATGGTTAAAACTGTCGCTTTATGCAGATGATATGAGAGTAAACACAGAAAACCCCAAGGACTCAACAAAAACTGTTAGACATAGTGGACCAGTTTAGTAGGGTTGCAGGATACAAGACCAATATCCAAAAATCAGTGAGATTCTTCTACAGTAACAAAGAAAACACAGAGAATGAAACAAAGAAAGCAATACCATTTACAATAGCTAACTACAAATTGAGAAACTTGGGAGGGAACCTAACTAGAGACACAAAAGATAATGCCTCCTGGAACCGGAAGTTGCCATTTTATCACATGCTTCGTGGTCATTTTTTAAGGAATCCCCTGGCATGGGATGGACCAGTAGGAAAGACCAGAACAGACCCAGAGAGTTTGCAAGGCTATAATCTTAATGAAGCTGATGCCTTCTCTGGATTCTAACTGTCGACCTAATGGTTCACATCCCTGTGCTTAATAAATACACTATGACACCAACTTCCAGTTTGCAGCATAATTTTCAGGTAAAGGTGGTGCTGGGTGGAAGATGTGGTAGTGCTGGATCCAAAAATCCCTCACAAATACTTCCATATGAAGAGGAGAGAAAGGAGAAAGAAAATTAGTCATTTAATAGGCACATGGTAGGTTGGGTAAAGAAAAAGTGTAGTTTGGTGGGTGGAGGGAGAGGATGCAGGAAAACAAAAGGATCCAGCAAGGAACTGAAAAGATGGGGTAATGATGGGCAAGGTCCAATAGTGATTCATTTCATAAAACATAATGCACGGGAATGATTATATGAAACACAATACGAAGGAAAAATAGTGTGAAACACAATGTGTACAAATTTTGTAAGCAAACCAATATATATTTATATGTAAGTTTACACTACTAAGGGGAAAAAAATATATGCAGATAGATAGTTAAATTGCTGGTGCTTTCACACTTTTAGGCTTGCTGGAACCTTCGTGTTGGGATATAAAACTGTTCCTCTGTTTGTGTGAGTCTCCTCTGTTCCCAGCCCTCTCCCCTCAGGCCTGTTCTCTTCCCATTTTCCCTGTCTTCTAACAGATTCTTTGTCTGCTAGGATGTTGATTGCTGTTTCTACTGCACTGTCCAGATTTTGTTATCTGTTCTTCATCTGCATCATCTCATTTTATCTTTTATTTCAACTAGTGCAAGTTTGGTCAAACATTCTCTTAGGTCGTATAGCCCTGGTGTGTCCGCTTGCCATACAGAGGTAACTCATGGTTGCTGTGAAGCTGAACACCGTGACACTGATGTGTTAAATGCATTGATGATTACCCATGGCGGACAGCGTTTGGTGGAGCTCCCCAGTTGAAACAAGCTTAGAAACAGGAGTGGCATCCGCTTCCGTATTAGCTTGCCTCCGGAAACCCTACGGACCTGGAGAAAGGATGAAAGTCACACAAGTGTTGGTTGCTATGCGTTCCCTATGACTCAATGGCACGTAGCAACATAACAACAGTGCAGGTGCTGTCATGGGACTCCTCTTGGGCAACTCTCTTCTGTTTATGTGGACAAAGGGCACCTACTTTCTGTAAGATTTCCGTTCTTCAGAAGGCGAGGTCTATTGGAAGCACAGCAATTAAACACTACACTGCTTACTGAACGGCCAGCTGTTTGAACGCACCTGATATTGGGCTGATCAAAAATGACTCCATCTTTGATTACTACCTTCCTCAACCCATTTAATTGCTGTATTTTCCCTATCTCTTGCTTGTTGGTTCGCTTTCTGGTTATTGCTGGTGCTAATCACTACTCTACCCTACTGAAGAAGAAGACTTTGACAACTGACCATCTGGAACTCTGGCTGGTCCTCTCGCATCTTGTGGGATTGAAGGACCCCCGAACCGTTGGTCCTGTTCTG
>NW_006399805.1:8529627-8531341 GCF_000299155.1 Elephantulus edwardii | reverse complement strand
TGAGAACTATAGAAACTTGAGTTTAATTCAGCTGAGAACTATAGGGACTATTTTCAGGATGAACAGAAGAGATGACACAACAAGATGAAATACATGGTGCAGATGAAGTACATGCTGCTCTTGTTATGCTGGCTCTTACGAGACTTGTGACTTTGTCCCATTTTGAATTATGTATTTTACTGAGTATACTTGCATTTTTTTTCTTGTTATTCACTTGAACCCTACATTAACCATAGTAACTTGGCTTTCAGCAGAGCAAACTTAGGGTATCTGAACCTCTTCTGTCTCTCATTAATGCATAGCTCTTTTTTTTCTTCTTCTTGTTTTTCTTTCTTAATCAAACTCTTTCTGTCTTACTCCAAAAATGATCTGAGTAATCAATGTGTGGATTCCAAGGCAAGAGACCCGCATTTTGGTAACACACCAGATGATCTGTGGAAGAAAGTTATGGCAGTAATAGCTTTGGGAATTCTATGGGCTTTTTTGGTTTTCTTTTGGAAGTAAAGTTCGAGATATATTCACCTGTTCCATTATTGTCTTGTGGCTTTTGGTAGGAGGTACTTATTTTGTTTTTAGTTCTGTGTTTTTGTTTATTTCTATTAAAATTATCTGGATTGATTATATGAACATTTAAAGTTAGAGGGACTCAGTGTATGTAAATTGAGCAGTTTGAGGGCAGAGTCTTAACTCTATTTCTTTAAAAAACTTTTAATTCTATTTTGAAGTACTGGCTTGAACCTGGTATCCACATTGTGCTATAAAACTGCCTTTTCTAACAATGACAGGGTGGTATTAATAAGTTCGGGATTATTCAGACATATGGTATAGCTCTAAAACCATGACATCCTGGGCTTCCAGCTTGCAAAACTGATTGAACTATCTAATTAATGTTTGTTTTGTCCTCAGATCCTATTTTGTCTTCTCTGTAGTCATGCAACTAAGTTTAAGCTATTTACTGGGAAAAGAAATGCATCTTTCCTGAACTAGTGTTTGTTTCTTGCAACTGCACTTTGCTCAGCCGTACGTAAAGCTGTCTGCTTACTAAAAACTGTAAGTAAACTATTCTTTTGAATGTAAGGACCATGCAACTTTGAACTAGAGATCGTAATATATTAAGAAGAAGAATACCTAACCCAAGTATAAAAGGCAATAACCATATTTAGAGGAGGAGGCAGATTTTGAAAGAATTCTCTCTGCTCTCCCAGATCTGCAATAAATTGCTTTGGATATTACAATCCATGTGTCTCATGGACACATAACTACAGAAAGAACTCTTTGTGTTAATTTATGAAAGATTTAGGATTGAAACCAAGAATCACACCGAGGTAGAAACATTTCTCAGAGTTTATTGTGTGCCGGGCTATTCAGCAAGGGGAGTAGCCCTGGGGGTTGGGCTCAGGGGGTTTATATGGGGTCGTTGTAGTGCATCATTGGTGCATAAAGTTTCTGGTCTTGGGAAACTGGTTCTGAGGAATGTCCTGACATAGGATTTCTGAGTTCTGGTTTCAGAAAAATGTCCTGACATAGGGTTTTCTAAGTTCTGGTTTTAGGGAATGTCCCGACATAGGATTTTCTGATTTTGGAAAATGTGCTGACATAGGATTTTCTGATTTTGGAAAATCTCCTGACATAGGATTTTTTTTTCTATAATTATATTTTATTAATTTTCATAAACATTTACAGAGATTTTGGGCTTCCACTCATTCATTGTTGC
>NW_006399805.1:8501854-8527352 GCF_000299155.1 Elephantulus edwardii | reverse complement strand
GATACCTTTTATTCCCTTCTCTTGTCTTATTGCTATTGCTAAGACTTCCAAAACAATATTGAATCTGACATAGGATTTTTGAGCTGAGCTTCAACCTCCATTTTGATTTTTAGCCTCACATTTGATGACAGTTGTTCTTCTAAGCTTGGTGCTGACCCGACCATATGTCCTTAAGATGAGATTTCTTTTCTCTGAGGAATGGTAGGTGCAGGACATCACAATCTATTCCAGGGTCCTTTCCACCTTTATATGATGAGTGTAAGATGGAATAGCTTGTGCTTAAAGGGCCGTGATGAACAATGTCAAGTCTTTACAATGGGAAGCACATATAACAAAGGAAGCGATTGTACTGATAAGTAACTCTGGTGGCCTATTGTTAAGAAGCTGGGCTGCAATCCCGAAGGCATTCAGTCGAAATCCACCAGCTGCTCAGTGGGAGAAGGGTGAGCAATCTCCTTGCATGTGATTTACATCTTCTGGAAACCCTCTGGAGGGTCAGCTATGAGTGGATTCCAACTCAACAGCACACACCGAGAGCAGAACAGTCAAATTTAGTTCATAGCAACTCTCCATCAGTTTTCTGATCTACTTAGTATTGTTGCTGGGGGCCATCAAGTTGACTAGACTCTAAGTGGCCTATGAACAACAGATTTGAACTTAGCCCTATCTTGTGCCATCCTCATAATCTCTGACATATTCAAACCATTGGTACAGTGACAATTCATTTTGTAAAGAAGATGAGTTCTTCGCTAATTTTCCACCTTCCCCAGCCTTTTCCCGAGGACTTCCCCCTCCATTTGTAATCCGTTTGTCTTACTGGTGATTGACTATGGAAAGAATCCCTTGTGTTCAGTAACAAATATACTTTTGTTAGTAAAGTTACACAATTTCTACATTTGAAAAGAACAGTTCATATATGTTGTTGTTGCTGATTGCCACTGAGTCAAGAACAACTCGTAATGACACTATGAACAAAAAGCCTGAAGTCTTTCCATAACCATCATCATTTCTCCAAGTTCATAGTTTCCAAAGGCATGTGGTTTAGGAAGTAGATGCCATTCCTGTTTCCAAACTTGTCTTAAAACTGGGAACTCCACCAAACACTGTCCACCATGGACAGCCATTATTACATCTGACCCTCCAATGACACAAGGTTCAGCATCACAGCAAACCCAGGTTACCTCAGTGCAGCAAATTGACAGAGGAGTGCTGTGCAATTTAGAAGAGTGTTCCTCCAAAATAAAATAACACTAGACCCTCAGGCCCAACTGAAGCCTTCCTGTGATTATCACAGTTTTTCTAAGTTCATATACTAGTTCAAGTACTAGTAATTCAGGAAAGGTACATTTCCCTTCCTGGTAAACAGGCTAATTAAGACTAAGATACAATTTACATATGACTGGGAAAAAACCGTTTCAAAGAGTAAATGCTAATCTAGGAAAGATGCATTTGCCCTCCTGGTAAACAGACAGCTTAAACAAGTTCACATCATTAAAGACAGGAAACAAAGAATTCTAAAACAAACTAGTTTTGTAGGTTGGAGAAAACTGGTGTCAGTTTTATAACTGTATAACTATAGTTTTATAATTGATATATTTTTAGAGAATTCTGAACTTACTAATATTAGGTCTGCAGAGCCCTTTCCTTCCTCTCCCAGGATGGCTGCTGATAGAATCCAATCACACGAAACAGCAACTGTGGTTTTGCTCTCTGGAAAACTACTGTACCACCCTTTTTCCCAGGAATAGTTATCTGAGACCCTAGCCCACTTCCCTATCTTGAAGGAAGCATCTGGAGGCGTCCTCTTCCCCAAGTCCCTTGTAAGAAAATATAAAATCCCCCTCTAACTTCTAGTGGGGGCTGGTCTTCTGCTTGAGAGCCAGACCGGCAGTTTCTCCTCAGTAAACTGTCTTCCTTGGCCTGCACTGGATTCTGTCCTTCCTCGGCGACCTTATAATTAATACTACCACACCAAACAACAACAACATCAATCCTGCAGTTGCAAAAAGTCAAGAAAGTATATTCAGCAGACATTATAAAAAGGAGAAATATAGATATATAAGGGAATGGGGTCCTGCAAGCAGCACAAGTCTTCCAAGGTCAAAATGGATACTTTTTGCTTACAACTTTTCTCTGACCTTTGATACCTGTACCTGCTCAGGCTTATCAAGTCCCAGGATAAGAGTAGAATAGAGACAAAACAAAGGTGCTACTTCCTGGGATATTCTCCTGTTGATTCAATGGGCAGGTGAGAGATGTAAGACAATAGGTGTGAGGCTATAATGCAAACAAAGCAGGCCCCAGTTTAGGTGATCTTTTGTTCTATGGTGAGGCTGCCTCTATTTCAGATGTTAACCCATTGGTGAACTTCTCTAGAGGGATGGATCAGTGAAGTAGCTAGGAAGTTTTTCCAAAGTCTACCTATGATCCACTCTTGGAAGTTTATCCTCTCAATCATAACAGTAAACAACTAACCCTAGAGCAGAACCTTTACCTAAGACAAAGATTAAATTTGCCGTGACAAGGTTACAGAAAAAGAAATGCATAGCAAAGTGCAATGTGGACTGGGGGTGGGGGAAATTATATAACACTGAAGTAATTTTATTTTTCAAAGAGAAAAATGAACTGGGGAAGGGGTGGGTAGGTAGAAAAATGTGCAATGGCAATGATGAATGAATGGGGGAAAATTAAATGGAAAGAATATGCTATAACATGTATATGCTGCTTTTAAAAATCATTAATAATGCACACCCATGTTTATCATGGCTTTGTTCACAATACCAAGGAGTTGGAAACAACCTAATTGCCCATGAACAAACGAATGGATAGAGAAGCTGTGATATATTTGCACAATGGAATACTATGCTGCATTGAAAAACAAGGGACACATGCAATATTATTCAAAAGGGGTGACCCTGGAGGACATTATGCTGAGTGAAGTATCTCAGCACAAAAGGACAAATACTGCATGGTGCCGTTGTTGTAAAACAGGACTGACATATGGGTTGGGAGGGGGGGGAGACTTAGAAAGATGGGTTTAGTAATGTATACTGCATTAAAACAGATGAGGGAGAAAATGGTTTAAAAGGGATATGTGATTAGGTATTATTGTCATGACCAGAGTCCTGAGTGAAGGCTGCATAGTGGAGTGGACCTGGGGGGAGGGACTCTAAACAATGAAGGAATTTTTCTTTTACTTTTCCAAGAGAGTAGTGTACTGGGTGGTGGTGGGAGGGTTGAGAGGGGAGAAAACTGCAACAATGAATGAATGAAAATCCAAAGTCTCTGTAAATGCTCATTGAAATTAGAAATAAATTTTTAAAAATCATTAATATAAAAATTTTTTTTTAAGTGTCATTCCATTTTCATGTTACTTGCTTATCCCTCCAATTGTCACTTTTACTTTGCCAACCTTTAACTCCTCTCACGATCTCGTGATGTCGGAGAAGAGTACTAAATGTCCCACGGACTGTCACAGGAACAAGCAAATCTGCCTTGGACGTAGGGTAACCCCTATGCTCCTTAGAAATGTTGGGGGGCGGGGAGCTGGAGAGGGAAACCAGTAACCACTGAGGTTACAAAAAGTAAGGAAAGGGAGTTTATTTTGGCTTGTGTCAAAGGGAAAAAAAGAGGGGGAGAATCAGGACAAGCCTGCAGACAGCTAATTCCCAGACTCCTCAGGGCTACATCCTACAGAAAGATTTATGCAAGTTACAGTATTGAAGTTCCATTTACATCTAGGTGCTAAAGTGGATTCTCATATACTTGTTTCCTATTTCTTAGAAGAGAGATGCTTTGAAATGAGTAGCAGTCCCACTGCCTACATTTTATTAGTCATCAGGATTTCACAGACAGGAAAGGGGAACCACACAGTAGGTGTTACTACCGGGAAACAGAATCAGTTGTATTTGTTTAGTTCAGGTTAATGGGCATTGGAAATATAAATGAAGCCGCCCATAAACGTAATGTTCCTTTGTGTTTAGAAATGACTTTGCTTTTAAGATGCTAATACACTGTGTACATAATGAAGGCGCCCTCCTGGCAGGGTGAGTGAAACTCAGAATGAACAGCGTGGAGGTTTCTGCAAATTGGCTCTTCGTGGAGGTTTCTGCAAATTGGCTCTTCGAATTGCCCACAAAATAAGCTCAATACTCAACAGCTATTTCTGCCAGTCATGGCTGAATGCTTTACAATAGAGGCAAGGATGGTGAAACTTCATCTCACATACCTTGGGCACGTTGTCCAGAGGAGCTCATCCTTGGGTTTCCCCATCACGTCAGGAAAGATGGAGGGTCTGAGAAAGAGAGGAAGACCGTCAACAAGACTTGAGTGAGCCAGTGAGCATATCAAGGGCGTAAGCATGTTTGAGATAATGAAGGTGGTTCAGAATAGGGCAAGATGCAGAGCTGTTATTCTTAGGGTCACTACGAGTTGTTGTTAACTCAAGGCCATCTAACGACAGCATAGCCTTTCAGCCAATGATCACTTTTGTAATCTTGAATTCCCACTCCATCTACACAGCAATGTATCCTTCATCATGGTCTGGGGAAGCAGGCACTTTCATGATGTGACAATGTGTATCTCCTGCTGCAGACTCTCTACCCCTCAACACGCCTCTTCTGCTTTATAACCTCTTTGATGTTGCTCTAAATAGTGTTTGGGTCAGAATTGGGCAAATCAGGCAAAATGAGGAGAGGCTGGATGTAAAACATGTTAGTGTGGATATCAATGAGATAGGAAAGGCAAAAACTGATGTGAAAGGCAAAGTCCAACAAAGTAGCCAGAACTGGACTGTCCCTGAAGGGACAGCATAAACCCCATTTTTTATAAACCCCCATTAATACCAGAAGCAGAAGTGGGCCATAAACATTCTTAGCTTAAGGCAAACACAAATGCCCTGGGTAAAGTCTTATCTGTCCTTGCAAAGTAAAGAATTAACTAGTGTCTATGTGACACAAAAAGAGTAAAGGTGGGCAAAGTAGCCAGCCCGTCAAAAGCCAACCCACATGACTGATCCCCCGACCCACCAACCACGATCTCAATCTCCCCACCCCGACAGTGGCACCCAGGAAAGCCATAAAAGCAATTGTGTGTGGGGGGGGGACTCAGGGCTTTTTCCCTTGCCACCTTCCTAAGGAGGGAGAAAGTCTCCACATGTGGATATACTCTGGAATAAAGTGCTTATTTGTATTTACAAACGTGTGGATTAATTCTTTTGAGGGACATTTCGTGGGCAGAACATCCCCAGACAATGTCACATGACTGGTGATGTAAAAAACAGTTGACTAGAGTAAGAACCATACACCAGATCTTAAACTTGCTGAAGTGTCATTCCATTGGCCCTGACTCAAAAACATACCCAACGGAGGAATGGAGCCCGCTGTCTTAACCCGTGAGCCTGGTGGAACAGGGTCTTCTCCATTATTTCCTTTCAGAGAACGACCTGTCCTTTTCAGTGGGGCGTACCTTTTCTAATAAAGCGTCTTACTTTTATCTTCACTCCTGTCTTCCTGCTTTTCCTCTCAGAATGCCTGATGTCTCTCTTGGCCTTACTTGCTGGACACTAAAAATGGCTCTTTGAAAGGCCAGAATTGCTATACATTGTGCTATTCGTGTAGCTCAGGCATTGAGCCCTCAAATCTCTTCTACCTGCAAGTCTTTAGCTTTAGTATTTAGCTGGGTGATGAAGCCAGGAAATTAAACCTGTGAGGGTCAGATGTAGGTAAATGAGGCAAAACCAGGTGGAAAGAATAGAAGAGCGGAGACTGATGAGATAGAACCAGATGAACTGTATACCCGGAGCCAATGGAAAGCAAGGGTCAAACGAGTGGTGAAGATCAAACCCTACCAAATCAGAGTCTGGGAATCAATAACATTAGACCAGAGTGCCTGATGCAAAGTGGCTTTCCCTCTTCAAAGTGGCCTGATTAGTGTTTTAGGCACACAAGTGACACCGAGAACCATCAATCACATTTTGAATTCCTTTCATCCCACAGGCCCAGATTCAAGCCCAGAAGCACACCCAGCTATTGTAACCAACGACACACATGGCACAAAGTTTTTCTTTATCTTATTTTTGGAGAAATGGACAGTCTTGCTCTCTGGGTTGTTATGTTTTTGAATAAAATTGTCTTCACCTTCCCCTTCATTCTTGTCCTTTGACCCTTCCTCTCAACCAAGGGCTCTAACAAAGGCCCGGACCATCTGGGGATTATTTCTGAGCAGGGCATAACCAGGCCCAAACCAGGAGAGATTAATCCATTGCCGATCTCCCCGTCATCTTCCACCGGTCCCATTCTTCAGCCAGACGTGGGAGGCTGAGTCGAGGCTCACAGCATGTAAGAATAGGACTTTAAAAAGCCATTTTCATTTCAAGGGATTGCTGCTTTTAAGGCTGGTGAATCATTGCCCCAGTCCTACTCAACACAGAGATCAAGCCAAAACCAAAACCAAACGACAACACCCGAAAACAACCCGAACCCACTGTTGTCAGTTCTGAGGCCTGGTGTCCTCCCATCGTGCTGATGCGGTGGTACTGATAAGTTCAGAATTCTCTGTGTACGTATCAGTTATGGAACTATAGTTATATAGTTATAAAGCTGACATTAGTTTTCTCCAGCCTGCAAAACTAGTTACTTGGCCTTAGAATTCTTAGTTTCCTTTCTTTAGTCATGTGAAGTAGTTTAATCTGTTTACCAGGAGAGGAGATGCAGCTCCTAGATCAGTGGTTACTTCTTTGAAGCTATTTTTCTCAATCATATATAAATTGTAACTTAATCTGCCTGTTTACCAGGAAAGTACTAAATTAACTCTTATCTTCCCAAAACCTGTTTTTCTCAGCTGTATGTTACTAGTTTATAGGTAGTCTGTTTACTGGTATCTGTGTATGAATGTTTGGGTTTTGTTTGTTTTTTCAATTGTAGAAATTCTTTGACTTTACTAACCAAAGTACATTGTTAAGTGAGTTGGTATCTCACCCTGGTATAAAAGCCACTCCCAAACAGGGAAGTAGGGAGGCAGTCTTTGAGGCCGACCTCCTGTCCTCCACAGATCTGTAATAAAGTGCTTATGGATATTGCAATCCATATGTCTTATTGGCAGTTGACTACAGAAAGAACCCCTTGCGTTCAGTAACAGTGCTTCTGAGGGAGTGAAGCTTCATGGGAGAAGAGCCTCATCTTTCTCTCAAGGGACAGCTGGTGGCTTTGAACCATTAAACTTTCATCAACAGCCTTATCACTTATGACATTAGAATAGTCTTGGCCCTGAATAGTTCATTGTTGGGTTTCCTATCATTTTGGAGTCACCTCCTCTTGAGGTTGGTGATTACTGAATGGATTATTTCTTTAAATTTTTAAATAATTTTGTTATTTTTGTGTGTGCGTGCCATCAAATCAGATCTGACTGGTACAGGAGGAGATTGCCCCTCCTTCTGCAGCAGAGCATCTGGTGGATTCAAATTGCATACCTCTGGGATTATAGTGCAGCTTCTTGCCACTGGGCCACCAGAGCTGCCTGAATGGAATTCTTCTGGTATGTTCTATGAAATACAAGACATTCATTATTTCTCAGTTCCCTTTATAGCTGCAAACTACCCATTCTAAATGTGCAAGTGAATGAAAAAAAGCCCTCTGCAAATCTAAACTAGGGAATGAGATCCCAGTTCAGAAAACAAAGGAAGGATTGCAGGAGGTTGACGTTTCTGTGCCTGGGGAATTGCTAGGCTGGAGCAGGGGGTGTAAGTGAGCGGGTGGGAGCTCGGGGGGCTCTCCTTTCCACTCTTCTTTAAGATTTTTCATCTATTGCACAACAGACAGAATTCCCAGAGGCAAGGAAACTAGATAAAGAGTCCAAGCTTTGGTGGGGGCAATGCATTTAGAAGGAGTTTGTAAAGGCCTTTATTATTGATTGAGGTTGAGAGGTGGTGAATTACGGAACAACAGAGGAATTCTATGGGGAACGTAGGTGTAAACGTGCTGGGTTTGGGAAGAATATAGCTTGCGCTGCTGGGAGGGCTGGCAGGCTGTCGCTATTGTTGGTAGGCATCTTCCAGTCTAATTCCACGTACTTGGTTGTTGTTAGATGCTGTGGAGTGTGCTCAGAGTCTTAACAACGGACTGAACAAGATTGGCCCCATCTTTGAATATACCTCTACATTTAATGACTGCATTTTCCTTTTTAATCACTAATTTTCTTGCTAGGGTTGATCTATGCACCACTGGATGAAATAATGCTGCCCGGTCCTTCACCCTTTGCCCTTCGCCCTCCCCATGACTGTCAAGGTCCGTATGAGGAGGGAGCCCCTTCCCTCTCCTGAGGAGAAATTCCTGAGGGAGGAGGCTCCCAGTCCTGCTAGTAACGCTGTTATCTAGAAGAGAGGGATGGGAGGAAAGCCGCAGCCTTGCAAGAAGGTAAGTTTTTTTATTAAAATGTGTGCACATGTCGTTGTTGATTGCCTTTGAGTAGAGCAGGACTCATCCCGACCCTATGAACAAAAGGCCTGAAGCCCCTCTACAGCTATCGACATCTATCAGAGTTTATAGGGTTTCCCAAGGCATGCTCCCAAGAACTGTAAAAAGCTGACATCAGCTTCTACCTTCTAAATTCCCACCACTTGTTTAAATCCACCAATGAGAAAGCCCTTCTCTGTTTCCCTTTAAAAAGCCTAACCCAAAGCAGCTCAGGGATCACGAGCCTTTGTGGGCATTTGTCCCTGCTGCTCGCTCCACCAGCTTCTCGAATAAAAGCGCTTCCTCTTTCTTTTAAATTGAGGTGCTTGGGTGGTTCCTTCTCTCCCCTGGGTCTCGTCTTCCTCCAACACATAACCCATAGTTGATTTTGGGCTTGTTGCTAGGAAAGGCTATTCACTGGAGAGGGACATCATGTTTGGGAAGGTGGAAGGACAGCAAAGGAGAGGCAGACCCTCAACCAGGTGGATTGACAATGACTGCATCAACCGACTCAAGTGCGTCACAGATTGTAAGGATGGCACAGGATAGGACAGGGTTCAGATCTGTTGTCCATTGGGTCACGCAACTTATACTCAATTTGGTGGCACCTAACAGCATAGTGATTTAAGAAAAATGTATTCTGCTAGATACGTGTGAGCATGTGTGTGTCATCAGACTTGGAGCTGATCGTCCAGCAGGTTTTCAGAGGCAGTAAATCACACAGAAGGAGACAGACTACGTTTTCTCCTGAGAACAGCTGATGAATTCAAACTATGTAACTTTGCATTGGCAGTGCAACGCCTTACCACTAACCCACCCCAATATATATTCATATGAGTTCTTTTTAAAAAACTATGTCCTGCATTTCTTACGCTGATATCATATGATCTATTTCAATATGTTGTCAGTGGCATTGAGTTGACTGTGACTTATATTGACCCTATGAACAGCAGGTCTTCTTGCCTTATCCTGCATCGCTGTCTCCACCTCTGATGTGTCCGAGCCCCTTGTTACAGCCACTGTGTCAATCCATTTTGCTGAGGGTTTTCCTGTCTTTATGTGACCTCCATCTTTCTCCAAGGACTGGTCTCTCCTGACAGCATGCCCAAAGTATGTGAGATGAATAGTATAAGTGAGGGATCTACTGATGGGAGGGCCTGACATATCGCTGTGTGCTCAGCCAGCCAGTTCACCGGCAGCCTCTTTCTCCTGTGCTGCTCTGTAGTATGTCCCTCCTTTCCCTGCAGACATTTAATGACAACAGCTAGATTAGCCCTGCGACTTCCCTTCATTTGTTCCCTTTTCAGGATCAGTTTTTCCTCCACCACTTTGCTGAATTTGTTGTTCTCCTCCTAAGTCTTCTTTTAAAAAAAAATTAATTGTGATTTTAGTTAAAGTTTACAGAAAAGTTAGATTTTCATTCATTCGCTGTTGCACATTATAGCCCCTCTCCTTCCTCTTTCTCTCCTCTCCTCCTCCCCTCTCCCCCCTCCAGTTCACCTTTTTTTTTTAATATTTGTTCACTGTTGCACAATCACCTCCCTCCTCCACACTCCCTCTAGTCCTCTTTGGCATGTTGCTCCTATTCTGGGCTGTTGCCCTACGTATAATGCCTAATCATATATTCCTTTTTGACAGCTCATTCCTTCATCTGTTCCAGTGCAGTATTCATTATTTATCCCCTCTCTTCTTAGTCAGTCTGTGTGGCAGTGGTTTTATGTCTCTTGAAGCACCTCTTGCTCGTGTTCCCTCTTCCCTGCCAATTGTTTCAGCACCTGGACCTCCTGAGACTTCCTTCTTTCCTCTACAGTTCCAATTTTTTTCTAGAACTTCTGGAGGAACAGCTTTTTCCCTTTTTTGGAGAAGCTAAAGTTCTGAGATAGGAGATGGAAGCTTTAAGAGGCATTCAGAAGCCTGGCCTGAGGCATGTTTGTTGAGTCCATGTCATCATAAATATAGATGTTGATTTTGAGATGTTCTGGGTGAAAGCAAGAGTAGAACAGGAACCCAAGGATAGCACTTTTTTCCCTCCTTTATAGGAAGAACTTCCTATTTCAGCCATTGGAGGGATGTGTAGATGCAGAGGTAGTCAAAGGTTCATCTGGAGAAGCAAAGAGAGCCGAGAGCGTGTGGATTTTTAGAGTAAAGACACCGACGACTTTGAATTGTGGTGCTGGCAGAGTGTGGCATATTCCACGGACTGTCAAAAGAACAAGAAAATCTCTCTTGCAGAAAGTGCAATGCAAGTGTTCATGAGAGTCAGAGGTAATAAAACCTTCCTTTGTTGAAAATTACATCACCACTCTGCTGTCCATAGCTATTATCCACTCCTTTTGAATAATATAATGGATCATACCTTCTGACTTTGTTTAAAAGACGACTTTTTCAATTAATAGGAAGGTAAACCTTAAATGAATATTGCTAAGTTCGCTCTGATTATAGACTTCCCGGTTTTCCTATTTTGGTTTCCTCCATGTGAAGACATGATATGCAGAATTAAACCACCTTTCTTTCCTAGTGTGAGAAGTAGAATTCGGACTGGTCCACCTTCCAAGTAAAAAGACCAAAAGCTAGGGTAAAAAGTCACAAGTTGACCCAGAGGAAACAAAGTATTATATGTAGCTGCCATGACAAACCACAGAAGCTTTGGAAATTGTATGCAAACAGGATGAACGGAGGAGGGGAAAAGAAGAACGAGGTAGTTACAAAAAGAAGTGATAAGACTTACTTAGGTGACATCCTCGTAGATTTTTAACCCCTACTCAGCTAGTCAGATAGGTCTTGCAGAGGGTGCAACTGGAGTGCTTTTTGAAGGCAAGAATGAGGCGGCTCGGTTGCACATGCTTTGGGCGTTTTGCTACGATGGGCTGTTCCTTGGAGAAGGACATGATGCTGGGAAGGGCGGATGGTCGGTGAAGGAAAGGAAGACCCTCAACCAGGTGCAATGGGCTCTTGTGTGTCAGGAAGTGTGAAGATGGCCCAGGGAAGAACAGGTTCAGAACTTTTATTCATCAGGTCACTATGAGTCATA
Organism: Elephantulus edwardii; assembly: GCF_000299155.1. Taxonomy (NCBI): domain Eukaryota; kingdom Metazoa; phylum Chordata; class Mammalia; order Macroscelidea; family Macroscelididae; genus Elephantulus; species Elephantulus edwardii. The sequence continues at coordinate 8,515,871 of NW_006399805.1, read as the reverse complement.
CTCCTAACAACAACAACAGCAATTGAGCCAATGGGGAGCGCAAGCGAGGAGATGAAGAACTTGTGGGGGGTGTGAAAGGCTCGTGATCCATTGTTAGGGTTTGGGTACCTGATTTTGTAAAATCATTTAGTGGAGCCTCGCTTTCATTAACTGAGTTTAGATCGGATTTCTTGAGCATTTGCCAAGATAACACTCAGAGTAACTTATCAACAAACTCATACAGGAGAAGGCAGTCCTGTTCTCAGCTCTCCTTGCTTTTCCCAGATACATCACCTGCTTTATCCATTCTGACCCCTATCTTCTCAAGGCTGACAGTTTCTTTCATTCATGAATGATATGCCTTTTTGTGTTTGTTCTGTTGATGTCTTAATACATGAACCTCTGAAGAATGAATACATGTGAGGAAATCTGGTGGTGTATTGGGTTAAAGATTTATCTGGACTAACCAAAAGAGCTGTTAGGCAGAAGTAAGTCTGCTTCCATAAAAATCTGCAGCCCATGCTCATCTAGATGATAACATAATTATGATAAAAACAAAAGGGGGAAATATGGGAAGCCAATACTAAATATTTGTAATAAACTGAATGTTATTTGAAAAAATAAAAAGAAAAGAAAAACATATTTGAAAAAAAATGAGAGTGTCAGAGACAGTGTGATTGGCACAAGACAGAGCAGAGTTTAGGGCTGTTGTGCATAGGGTCGCTATGAGTCACAAGCGACTCGACGGCACATAACAACAACAGCCTGAGATCCTCTATGGGGCACTTTTGTCTTGTCCTACAGGGTCTCTATGACTTAAAGTGTATTTACTGGCAGTAGTTTATAGAAGATGTTTGAATATGAGATGTCCTTTTCCCCTAGAACAGTTCAATCTGCCACCTTTTCTCCTGGTAATTGGGCACTTAATCTGTTTTGCTACTGAGGGACTCTGACTATATCGACAAGAGGGTGCTGTTCATGATGGGTGGGTTAAGACAGGGGTGAGCTTGGGGGCCTCTAAGACTTTGGGGAGCTCTGAGATGCTCTAAGGGAGTTAGTTGCCTTGTTCTGTAAGGGAGCTTCTTTGGCAGTTCCAAGCCATTTGGGAGAAGGATGGACAATCTCCTCCCGTGGAATTTACAGCCTTGGAAATCCAATGAAGGCTTAGCTATGTTAGCTTTGAGTCAGCTTCAACGGCACGGCAATGAGAGAGGGTGGATGGGCAATTAGGAGTAATAGGTTTATGTTTGAAATTTTCAGCCCACATTCAGAGAAGTTTGGTCAGTGGCTCCAGCCACTATTCTCATAAGCCACTCTCAGGGCCTGTGACCCAGCTTCTATGGCTTAGAATGTATGCAAGAAAATTAGAAATGAGACATAAATAGAAATTTGTACTCCAATGTTCATAGCACCATTAGTCACCATGGCAAGAACATGGAAACAGCCCAGATGTCCGACCATAATTGAGTGGATTGAGAAATTGTGGTACATTCACACAATGGAATACTATGCAGCACTCAGCAGAAACACTTTTGGAATATACTACGTAACTTGGGAGAGGCTGGAGAGCATTATGTTGAGTGAACTACCACAGTCTCATATGGACAAATACTGTATAAGACCATTATTGTAAAAATAGATAACTAGTAATACGGGGGGGGGTGGGGGTGGGGATAGGTGCAGAGAGGTGAGGATGGGTGGGGAGGTAATCACAAGGTCACACAATTTGATGGGGGCTGAGTGGTGGGTAAAGGAAGCTGGGAAGATCCAGTGTGAAAAACAATGCATAAAAAGTTTGTAAGCAAATCAGTATAAAAAAATATTTAAAAACAACCAGAAAGTAATTATATGCCATTGCACTAAGTGATAACCCAAACCAAAATCTGTAGCCATAGAGTAAAAGGTTCAGAGAAGAGGAATTGAGTCTGGAGTTGGACCAGGAGTACTCAATCACACACCCAATGCTGACGTGCAAAGCAATAAGCCAGTTTATTTTCACCTGTGTGCAAGTGGGCTGAGCTCTCAAACTAGAAGTTAGCAGCTCTTGCTGTTGTTGGTGGGGAGTTTATATACAGGGATTGTCAGTGGGCCCAGCAGATCACATGCAGAAGTCTTGGTTGGCAGTATCCTGTTGGCACCTTTTTCTTACCTTAGATGTCGTTTTAGGTGAGCTCGTTTTCTACGGTATCCCTGGAACGTCCTGTTTTCTGCCAGTTCAGATTTTCTCTAGTCTTTGAGCAGGACGGAACAGGGGGAGGGCTTTTTCTGAGAAATAGGAATCGTAATAACAATGAGGCCGTTTTATTTCAGCATGGAGCGGATGCCTTGGCGGGCTGTCAGAGAAGAACTGTGCGCTGCCGCAGGAGCTCCGGGTGGGGCCCTTCTGAAGGAGATAGCCAGGCCTTTGTTGCAGGCCTTTCTGTGAGTGCTTGATCCACTGCCCATCTCTCTTGGCTCAGTTTCACTCAACACTATTTTTATCTTTAGAAGATGGAAAAATGTGCAGTCGCTGTTGCTAGATGCCACCAAGTTGACTATGACTCATGGTGACCCTGTGAACAACATTCCGAAGCTTGCCCCATCCTTATATATCCCAGCCCACATATACTCGTGTGGCAGTCTCTCCTGTTGAGAGTTGTCCTCTCTTTCTCTGACCCTCCACCTTTACCAGCATGATGTCTTTTCCCAGCAACTGGCTGGTCCTGACAACGTGTCCAGAGTATGTGTGACCAACTAGTTTCACCATCCTTGCCTCTAAGCAGCAGCACCTGATTGCACTTCCTCAAAGATACTCTTGTTTATTCCTTTTGCAGCTCATGAGAGGCTCAGTACTCCTCTTCAGCATCACAATTCTAAGGTATCAATTCTTCTTCTATAATTCTTAATCACTGCCTAACTTTCAAATGCATAGTAACTGAAAACACCATAGCAAGTAAAAGAAAATCTTTGACAACTTCAATCTTTTCTCCATTTATCATATTAAATGGTCCAAGTTCAGGGGTGAGAATTTTATTTTCTTGATGTTGAGATGTAATATATATTAAAAGCTATGGTATTTGATCTTATCGTCTTTATGTAGAAGTAGGAAATCATTAAGTGAGAGAGTACTAGGGAGCTCTGGTGGCCCAGTGGCAAGAAGCTGCACTGCAATCCCAGAGGTATACCGTTCAAATCCACCAGATGCTTTGCTGGAGCAGGAGGGGCAATCTCCTTCTGTACCAGTCAGATACAATTTGATGGTACGCACACACAAAATAATAAAATAAAAAAGTGAGTGGTACCCTAGGAGTATCTTTTACAAATTTCTCAATAAAGATTGCAATTTTTCTATCAAAACATATTTTCATAATATAGCAGGAAATAGCATTTGACATAACTTTTAATCTTAAAACTCCCCTCTCCTGATACCAGCAGGAGAAGGATGGGCAGTCTCCTCCCATGCAATTTAATGCCTCTGAAAACCCACTGGAGGGTCAGCTATGGGTCAGTTCTGACTTAACATTACACAACAACAACTCCTGATACTCATACACAATATTTTAATTAGTATCTTAAAAAAACCTTTCCTTGCAATTTAAATGAAAGATTACAAAGCAAATTTATTTTTCCATTCAAGAATTTACATACTTTATGTTTCATGACAATGATTATAATCCCCACCTTTTAACAGCAATGGTGTCAGAGCTTAAGCATAGTTTATGTTGTTGCTGTGTGCCATTGAGTCAGAACTGACCCATAGTTGACCCTCCAGTAGGTTTTCAGAGGCAGTTAACCACATGGGAGGAGATTGCCCATCCTTTTCCCATGGACCAGCTGGTGGATTTGAACCAGGTGCCTTTGGGTTGTAGTGCAGTTTCTTATCACTAGGTCACCAGAGCTTCCTAATGTATAAGTTTAGAACTATAGTGAAGGCCACTATGTAAGATCCTTTAACCTACTTGATTAGCTAGCTATGAGACTGTTGTTCCAGGAACTATGGGTTTGTAATCAAGTCACCCTAACAGGAAATAACCAGAGAAATTACTCGAAGAATGGCTTATCAGTAAGAAAACATTATAACTACCTCCCTGGAACATCAGTCACAGAATGTCGGCCAGCCAGGATGGGGAACAGGCATTATGGAATAAATAGTCTGATCAGACCCCTGGACCCTTCTTACATTCCTTTCCCCTCACTCTCTTTGACTACCCTCTTACAGAGCCTAGCTTGATTCTGAGATGGAGAAAATAGTCCTTCAGGCACCTGTGCCCCATTTTCTCTCAGATCAAGGACATCTGAATAAAGCCCATTTGAAAGACTCAATGCTGTGTCTACTCATGCACCTTCTCCTGATGTGCAGCCCAACGCCCTCTTTTCATCGTTAGAGCAGCATTATTCTCACTTCCTTCCTGTGTGTTGCCTTTCCATCTGTCTTTCTGTCCTTTTCCTCTGGGCATTGCTGCTCTTTGATCTTCTATGGCTGGTGATTCTAGTGAGTGAAAACCTCCCTGGTGTTACTGATTGTCTTATAGGCCTGTCTGTTGTTCTCAGCCAGACAGATTGACACAGTGACAGCAGCAGTGGGTTCATGGGTGTCAGAGGTGATGAGGATGTCACGTGATAGGACAGGCTTTAGACCTGTTGTTCATAGGGTCGCTATGAGTCATGCTCGACTTCATGGCACCTAACAAGAACATTCTTTTCCTAGAAGTTGAATCATGGAGGTGATTTTAGTGCCAAGCTTGAAAACTGACCAAGGACCACGGTCTTGGGATGAATTGCTGTTGAGGTAGTTGAGTTGACTAAGACTTGTAGCAATCCTATGAACAGCCTATCTGAATCTTGCCCGGTCCTGCCCTAGCCTCTCAGTCTTCGCCTAGTTGGACCAATGTTGCAGTACTGTGTTAAGGCATCTCCTTGAGGGTCTTCCTCTCTCTCTCCTGACTATCTTTCCCAGCATGATGTCTTTTTGATTTAACTGGCCGCTCCTGACAATATGCCGAGTATGTGAAACCACTTTTTACTCTCCTTGTCTCTGAGAAACACCTTCGCTGCACCTTCTCCAAGACGTATCTGTTTACTCTTCTGGCAGATGATGGGTTCTTCAGTACTCTTCTCCAAGACCACAACTTGGAGCCATTGAGATGTGTAGGAAGCAACTGAAAAAACAATGACTTGTATCAAGTGCACCTTAACCTTTAGATTGCTCCTTAGCGAGGTCCTTGACAACAGATTCTTCCCAATGCAACGCATCCTTTGATTTCTTGACTGCCGTTACCATGGATGTTAATAGTTTTATTTTAATCAGATAAAACAGACTTTACAGAGTCTGAAAAAAAAAAACAAAAAAACACCCAAACAGGCTTTTACAGATTCTGAAAAAGTTTATTGTGCTCACCTTGGCTTATTGTCACACTGATCCTTTAGTAGGTTTTCAGAGACTACAGATTGCATGAGAGGAGATTGTCCGTCTTTCTTCCATGAAACCTCTGGTGGATTTGAATCACCAAAGAGGGACCAGCTTTGAGTTAGTAGTACAACTCCCAATGAAGTACACCAGCAAACCTTACATGTTTTTTATTGTTGTTATTATTAGGTGCTATCCAGTTGAGTATGACTCATAGTGACCCTATGAACAACAGATATGAACCTTGTCCTATCCTGTTCCATCGTCACACTTCCTGATACACTAGAGCCCATTGCAGAAGTCACTGTGTCAATCCACATGGCTGAGGGTCTTCCTCTCTTTTGCCAACCCTTCACCCTTCCAAGCATCCTGTTCCTATCTAAGGAATAGCCTCTCCTTGCCTCATGCCCAAAGTATGTGACGTGATGCCTCATCATCCTTCCCTCCAAAGGGCACTCTGGCTGTACTCTCTCCAAGACATATTTGTTCTTTTGGCAGTCCAGGGGATGTTCAGTGCTCTTTTCCAACACTTCAACTCAAAGGCATCAACTCTTCTGTCATCCTTATTTGTTGTCCAGCGCTCAGATGTATAGCAAGTGATCAGAAAAACCATGGCCTGATGCACCTCAGTCTTCAAACTGACATCATTACTCCTCAGTAATTTGGAGAAGTCCCAAACTGACATCATTACTCCTCAGTAATTTGGAGAAGTCCCTAACTGCAGGCCTTCACAATGCAATACATCTCCTGATATCAATGCTTCCTATTAGAGCAAACACACTAGAATTTATTTCATAATTAAAGGAATAAAAATTATTCTCTTTTGAGAAATTTAAGATTTCAAGTGGCTTTTATCCAATAAAATGTGAAATGTTTTACATTTGCCACATAATGAATGAGTAACAATGAAATTGCTTTAATGAATTAAAATGCAGTCTCAAATGCCATATTTTACATTTGTGTATGTTTATGACACAAGTAATAAATGTTTGTGATTACAAAGTAGAAAACCCGTAAGCAAAGAAAGGAGAAAAATGTTCCTTCAGAGCGCATGAATATTTATCATCTTCTTTTCCAGCCACTTTCTAGGCAGCGGTTCCTCTCTCAGCCGACAGAATTACCTTTCTATTACACAATGTTGAATACGCCATTTTTCAGTTGACTTTAAACCAGGTTTTTCTGCACAGAATTATCATTCTGCAAGTTAGATCTTTCCTCCAAGGAATGCGTATCAACGATCTGGCCTATCCACCAGACAGAAAGCCAGAAAGAGAATTTGCTTACGCAGGCAGGTTTACCAGCCAGCCCAGGCTTGGTCCAGAGCCTTTCTGGAATTCAGAGCAGGCATTCTGGACAGCATCGCTCATTTCAACTTCCCTCCTGGTGCAAAGAGAGTGGCTTTTGGCAGCTCTGCTTGTGGTATGATACCACCAGCAACCAGGGGCAATGCCTGTCTATTGTTTCAGCAAATCTCCTCCTATTGGACTGATAGAAAAGTGAAGGTCTAGCTCTCTATTTTTAAAGACTCGATTTATTTATTATCAGAGTGGACACACAACTAATTTTTCAAGGCGTGATGGTTGTGGCAAATGCACCCTCCCGGGAGGAGGCTGATGGTCTATCTTCTGTCTGGATCAGTGATCTCTCAGCACAGCTTCTAGCTCCAGCCTTGAGCTGGAGGATGAAAGGAGGATGCTCAACCCCCATCATCTATTTCCCTTTCATGACATCTAACCTCCTTGGAGAAAGCCAGCTGGCAGGATGAGTGAGCCCCTCTGGCATGGAGTGAGGACTGCTTTGTGCAGACACAATGAACAATGCACAGGAAGAAACACTCAGACCACTGAGCTCAGGGTGTTTCTACCTCTGCCCTGGGAGTTTCTCGCTCTTGGCAAGTCGAGATCGCCCGACTCTATGAGATGGAGAAACACAAAAGGCAATAATCTCAGAGAGAAACGCCCAGTGTGCACAAAACCCTGCTTTGGATAAAAGATGGCAGCTGGGAGGCGGGAAGGGTAGCTGGTTGCCATGGTTACCATGTCTCTGATTCAGCCACCACATGCCACCTGGTGTTCTCAGCCTGGAAGAGCAGCCCCATGGTGTTAGGTGGAGGAGCTGGGGTTCTGGCCATGGTTCTGCAGAGGACCAGTGCTGGTCTTGAGTGGGGAGTGTTGTCTGGAGTGCTGAGTGTCCCAGTGGGAGAAGATTTGGGAGCTGTAGCCATGTGTCTTCCTTCATCAGGGGTGTCTACCAGGGAGAGGAACAAATACACCCTCTCTTTATTGAAATCGTTCTAATTCTCCCAGGGGGAAAAGCTCCGGTATACCGTCGCACTGGTATTTTAGTGGTAAAGAGTTATGCTACCACAGGGAGAAAAATGCAACGATGAATGAATGGAAATCCAAAATTTCTGTAAATGTTCATTAAAATGAAATTTAAAAAAAAAAAGAGTTATGCTGCCAACACAAAGGCACACAGTTCAAATCCACTAGATCCTCCTTGGAAGGAAGATGGGCAATCTCTTTCCATGTAATTCGAAGCCTCTGGAAGCCTGCTGGAGGGTCAACTATGATTGAGTTTCAACTCAATAGCACACAACTGTAACATATCAACAACCATTTCGGAATTACCTTCATTTTTGTTATGTGCTGTAACGACCCTGTGAACAACAGATTTGAACCCTGGCCTACCCAGTGCCATTCTCATAATTTCTGACATGCTCGGGCCCCTTGCTATATAGTAACAGTGTCTATACATTTGGTTGAGTCTTTATCTTTTTCACTGGCTTTCCATCTTTCCAAGCATGATGTCCCTTTCCAAAGAATAGCTTCTTCTAGCGACATCCCCAAAGTATGTGAGATGAAGCTTCACCATCCTTGCGTATAAGAGGCACTCTTGGCTCCAGTTTTTCTAGGACATATCTGTTCTTTTGACTGCCCATAGGATATTCAGCCCTCTTTTCCAACATCACAACTCAAAGGCATCAGTTCTTCTTCTGTCATCCTTATTCATTTCCCAGTTCTCAAATGCATAGCAAATGCCTTAGAACTAAAATTTAGAAGCACTTTGTTTGTGCATGGTTGGGATCTACAATGGAATAGTAACTCTATTTTGTCCATTTTGAGTATTGACATAAACTTAGAGACCATTTTTATTTTTTTGTGTCACTACTTCAGTGCTTACAATGTTACCACACTTAGACACCTCTCGGTTAACCTAGGGAGGGGCATCTTGTCCTCAGGAAGAATACAGCTCACAGGTTAGAGATTATGCAGTTACTCACACAAAAGGCCTGGCTGAGTATTTACCAAAAATAGCCCAGCAGACACGTGTTAGCAAATCTAAAAATGAAAAATTGACATCCCAGTATTGTCTTACAATTATGACTCAAGCTTATGTGATTATGAGTCATACATACTCTTACTACCACGTAAGTACAACATAGCCAGATAGCCATAGTTCCTGAACTAATCCTGTAACCTTTGTCTTCTTAAGTTGTAATTTGATTAAAAATTTACCAAATGGACTTTTTATTTAACCTCTTATACTTGTTTTGTTTTATACTATTAGTGACAATACCTATTGTGAAGCAAGAGCACGTTTCCCATTTCCTTCTTGTGATTATCACTTTCATTAATCTTTATATTCTACCCATTCCTGCCTTCTGAACATTAATCTTAAACAACCTTACAGTTATAACCTTGGAGGTACTCTAAGATATTAGTGATTCCCTGGTGTTACTACTCACCTGACAGTCCTAACTATTGTTTCATTGAAAGTTGAGTCGTGAGAGTAAATTTTATTTCAGAGTCAAAGAATGACTAAGGGTCATAGTCTTGAAGGTTCCACTAGTCCCTGTGCAACCAGTGATCCTGGACGTTTATGTTTTTGAGTTTTGTTTCCTCATTGCCCCTCAACTCTACACAGAATCTTCTTGTGTGCTTCTTGTGTTCAGAAGTGGCTGTTTTAATCCTTCTGGCCTCACGTCATGGAAGTTGAGGATTGGTTGATACATTATTCCTTTGGACTAATTGTTTCGGTGTGTCTTTGCTTCCCCCCCCCCTTCTTTGTGCTAGAGAGAGAGTGAAATCAGGCTGTTCCTTGGACATAAGGATTTTGAATCTCTGTCTCACAGACTTTGGGCTGGTTGCCAGGAGAGACAAGTCCCTGGGTAAGGACATCATGCTTAGAATTATGGAGGTTCGGTACAAGAGAGGAAGATCTTGGATGAGATGTACTGTTTCAGGGGCTGGGGTAATGGGGTAGGTATGCCAGAGACAATGAAATTGGCTCAAGATAGAGCAAGGTTCAGAGCTGTGGTACATAAGGTCACTATGAGTTGCAAACAACTTGATGGCACATGACAAGGGAGCTCTCAGTGGCCTACTAGTAAGAAGTTGTACTACATCATGCTGTTTGACTCTTCCAATTGCTCTGTGAGAAAAGGATGGGCAATCTTTTCTGATGTAATTTACTGCCTTTGAAAACCTGCTGGGTCAACTACGGGTTGGTTCCCACTCTATTACATACAACGTTAGGTGGCTGCTTACAAGCTTTTCTGATTTCATCACTTCTTGCCAATGTCAAGTGTAGAACATTATCTTTGTGAACTGTTGTTAGGTGCTGTTGAGCTGACTATGACTCATAGTGACCCTAATAATAATGGATCTGATCCTTTACCATTTTCATCATCTCTAATTGACCTTTATTTCCCTAAGGATTGTTGTCCCAAGGACCTACAGCCTGCAACTATTTATACCTGCTTTGTAGCCTGGAAGTGTGCATCGCAATCACGATCCTTCCCCTGCTTCTGTAGTCTTCCCTGTGATGAGCTTTTCCATCAATCAGAGTCTTATGATAGCTTTTGTTGTCATCTATCATGTATAATGAACACTGTGACGGTTGAGTCAGCGGCACTGGTACCCACTCATGATCTCCCTCATCCGGTTGCTTTGTCTTTGTTCTGTGTCAGGCTTCATAAAACGGTCTCCACAGAATATGTTTGAGTCTAGGGTCTCTTTCCTTTACCCTCTTCTCAAAGGGAATTTGCTAACCAAATCAGGCAAATCTGTGCAAAATAGTATAATAGCAACAAACTCAAATGCTGAGCCAATGATTGAAGAACACCCCATTGTGGCAATTCTCTGCTTCCCAAATCTGTAGGGCCCTTGTGTATTTATAAAAGAAGATTAGTACAAGCACCAACTGTATGACTTCACGTTAATGTTGAGTTATGTTCACATGTACTTCTACTGTAGGTGTTTAAAAGGAAATATTTGTATGTCATTTCACAACAAATTCTTAAAATGTATTACATCTACCTATGCCATTGGGTAAATCTGCTGCAAAGACAATGAACAAAGAGGTCACTTTGAAGACTATCTCACACCATGATATTTTCCATTGCTGCATATGCATGGCCAAACTGTGTAATGAATAAGGATAATTGAAGAATTGATGCTTTTGAATGATGGTATTGACAAAGAACTTTGACTATGCCACGGGCTGCCACAAGGTCAAATGAATTTGCCTTAGATGGACAAGTGGGGGTGAGGAGTCCCTGGAAAAGGAAACTATGTATGATAAAGTAGAGGGTCATTAAAAGAGGAAGATCTTCGATTGTTAATGAGATGCCCTGACACAGTGGGTGCGACAATGAGCTCGGGCTGTGCAGAACTGAACAGCATTCCAAAACTATGCACTTGACTCAAACCATGGTCTTTTCAATTTTCTCCTAAACGTGGGAAAGCTGAGGAATGAATATAGAAAATGGAAGAGGAATTGATGCAGTTGAATTATGGTGTTGACAAAGAATATTGAATATACCCATGGTACCTAACAACAATAACAATATGTGCATCTCTATCTATCATCTCTATCCATTTATCAATCCATTCATCCATTTAACATATCTATCTATTTACTTGTCTATCTCCATAACTCTGAGTTACCTAGTATTGTTCTGCAGCTCTGGTGGCCTAGTGGTAAGAAGTTGTACTGCCCACCGAAAGGCATATGGTTAGAATACACCAGTTGCTCTATAGAAGAAAGATGGGCAGTCCACTCCCAGGAGATTTACTGCCACTGAAAACTCACTGGAAGATCAGCCATGAGTTAGTTCCAACTCAATGGCATGTAATAACGACATCTATCTACCTACTTATCTACCTCTATAATTCTGGGCTACCTAGTGCTGCTATAACAGAAACAGGACAAGTGCATAGTTTTAACAAATCAACACTTATTCTCTTCCAGTTTAGAGGCTAATAGTCCAAACTGACGATTTTAGTTCTAGAGGGAGACTTTCTGTATGTGTGTGTACCTTGAAAGGAGGTTCTTGTTTCCTGTCACCATCTGTAGGCTTGACTCATAGCAAGTGATTTAAAAGACCCTGGCTTGAAGCAAGCACATCTTAATCTTTAAACTGACATCATAGCTCTTTAGTAATTTTGAGAAGTCTCTGGGAGCGGACTTTTCCAATGCAATATGTCTCCTGGTCTCCTGATTGCTGGTATCAAGAATGTTGATCGTGGATCCAAGTAAGATGAAACTGTTGACAGTTTCAGTCTTTTCTCCATGATGTTGCCTATTGACCCACCAGTCAGGATTTGTGTCTTCTTGATATTGAGATGCCATCTGTATTGAAGGCTGTATAGTCTTTGATCTTCTGAAGTAAGTGTTTCAAGTCCTCCTCACTTTCAGCAAGCAAGGTTGTGTTACCTGAATAGCACAGGTTGTTGATGAGTCTTCTTTCTGTCCTGATGCCGCATTGTTCTTCATATAGTCCAGCTTCTCAAATGATTTGCTCAGCATACAGATTGAATAGGTATAGAGAAAGGATTCTAGTCAAATGTACACCTTCCCTGGTTTTAAACCATGTAGTGTTCCCTTGCTCTGTTTAGACAACACTTACTTGGTCTACCCATAGGTTTCACATGAGCACAATTAAGTATTCTGAGATTCCCATTCTTCTCAATGTTAGCCATTATTTGTTTTGATTTACATAGTCAAATACCTTTACATAGTTAATAAAATACAGATATCCTTCTAGTATTCTCTATTTTCAGTCAAGATCCATCTGACATCGACTCTGATATCCATAATGCCACAATCTGTTCTAAATTCAGCTTGAATATTTGGCAGTTTTCTGTGCCATTTTAAAACCATCTTCAGCAAGATTTTGCTTATATATGATATTAAGAATATTGTTGGATAATTTTCATATTCTATTGGATCATATTTTTTTTGGAGTGAAGGTGGGAATCTCTTCCAGTTGTAGCTGTCTCCCAGATTTCTTGACATAGCCTGCTAAGCATGTTCAGGGTTGCATCTGTTTGTTGGGACATGTCAGCTGGTGTATAGCATAGAAATTTTCCCACCATCTTCAGAAATAAGTGATTGTGGGAGCTCTGGTAGCCTAGTGGGTAAAGAGTTGCATTTCCAACACAAAAACAGGCAGTTTGAATCCAACAGCCACTTCACCAGAAAAAGATGGGTGGTCTCTTTGTGTGTGATTTATAGCCTCTGAAAACCTACTGCAAGGTCAGCTCTGAGTTGGTCCAACTTATTGGCAATGAGTTGAGATTCTGTTGATCCGAACATGTAAGGATCACTGTGAGGAGTGCTGGACTCGATGGAACCTAACAATAATAACATGTCTTTCCTCACTATTTTGTTTTCAAATAAAAACAGAAACTTCCAAGTTTCCCCTCATTGCTTAATGGAGGTTCTGTTTGGAATTGCACAAAATATGTATGCTATTTTTCGAAGCACTGACAACTTTTTTGCATTAAATTTTCCCAGCTATGACTCTGATCTACCTCTTTGCACAGCTCTCCTTTTACGTTCTTCAGTGAAATTCTGTAGTTTCCACATAAGTTTTTCCACTCTCTCCTTTAATTTATTCTTGTATAATATATAGATTTGTTGCTATGATAAGAGGCTTTCTTTTTATCTCAATTTCTAAATGAGGTGGTAAGAGGAAGAGAGGCAGTGTGTTTCTAAAATGGTGCCATTTATTTAAGGCTTTCAAATTTGTTAGAGCATCGTCCTTTCTGGTATCTTGTCACTGTTCTTATTATTTCCATAGGTTCGGTTGTGATGTTCTCATTTCATTTCTTCCTCATGTTATTTGTATCTTCTACTTGTTTTTCTTTGTTAGATTTGCCAATGGCTTGTTCATTTCATTAATTCTTTCAAAGAGTCAACTTCTGGTCTTGTTGATGGTTTCTGGTTATATTTCTGTTTTAATCTTTCTTTAATCTTTGTTATTTCTTCTGGAGATTATTTTTCTTTTTGCTGCTTTCTTGCTATTATTGGAGATTAAGGTATTGGTTGACTTCTTTTTTCTTTTTTGATGTGTGCATTTATTGCTGTAAATTATACTCTGAGCACGGATTTTTACTATATCCCTAGATTTTAGTATATTGTGTTTTCATTATCATTTGAATTAATACATGTTTAAACTTAGCCTATTACTCAGTAGGTTGTTTTGTTGTTGTTTTTTTTTTACTTGATGCCCCGGCCCGTGCAGTTTTTCGAATGTGACCTAAGGAGGAGGAGTGGGGCTTGAGGAGGGACAAGAGATGTGAGAAATGGAGACAAGATAGGTTCTGATCAAGTCTCGAATTTATTGAATTTTTTCACAGGGTT
>NW_006399805.1:8471342-8487692 GCF_000299155.1 Elephantulus edwardii | reverse complement strand
CCCTGGACTCCTATCATGACAAAAATACCTAATCACATATCCCTTTTAAAGAGTTTTTCTCCCTAATCTGTTTCAATGTAATATGCATTATTGAACCCATCTTTCTCAGTCTCCCCCCAACCCTGAGGTCAATCCTGTTTTACAACAGTGGCTCCATGCAGTATTTGTCCTTTTGTGACTGAGATACTTCGTTCAGCATAATGTCCTCCAGGGTCACCCATTTTGAATAATATTCCTTGTTTTTTAATACAGTGTAGTATTCCATTGTGTGAATATACCACAACTTCTCTATCCATTTGTTTGTTGATGGGCATTTAGGTTGTTTTCAACTCCTTGCTATTATGAACAAAGTGATAAACATGGGTGTGCATATATCTGCTTGAATTTCAGTTACAGTCTCTTTAGGGTATATTCCCAGTAGTGGAATCATTGTTCTTTTAAATTCTGTGTCAGAAAGTTCCATCAAACTTTCTGGCTTCAGGAAATCCATTGACACTGTGTCACTTTTTTGGGCTTGGGTAGAGTGTGAGGTAGCCTACTTCTTTCATGACATTACTGTTGTAGAGTTTTCCATGCTGGAGGCAATAGCCGGTTCTTGATCTGAAGTTACTGCTCCAGGAGAGGGTTGGGCAGGCACATGCACAGGGACACACATAGGGTGGATGCATGCACAGATGCACAATGAGGTGGAGGGGGGTGGGGCATGTGTGGGGACCTGAATGGAAAACCAGGAAGCCTTGGTTTTTCTTTCGAGAACTGGGTCTGCCATCCCAGTTGAGCTCCAGCTGTCTCACTCTCTCCTGCTTGAGGAGAAGGGGTTCCATGTAGTTCAGCACTCAGCAGTGATCCCTTCTAAGTACCTCACTCAAATTCCCTCTGTCCTGCTTGCTCCTGGCAGGTGGGTCCTGCTGTGGCTAGCTGTTCCTCCCACAGCTCCCAAACTAATTGTTTTAATAACAATTCTCACTCAAATTTCAGCTGTCCTACTCACTCTCTGCACCTTGCTCCATGTGTGTCATTCTGTGCCACCCTGCTCTATCTCAAGCCAACCTCATTGTCTCTGGCAAACCTACCCCATTACTCAGTCATTAAGTCAATCTATCTTATCCAGGTTCTTCTTCTCTTGCTCTGTCCCTCCACCCTCCCAAGCATGATGTCCCTTTCCAATGACTGATTCTTCCTTGCAACATGCCCAAAGTATGTCAGACAGAGCTTCATAATCCTTGCCTCCAAGGAGCAGCCTGGTTTCACCTTCTCCAGGATGATCCTGTTTGTCCTCTTAGCAGTCCATGGTATAGTCAATAATCTTCTCCAGCACCAAACTCAAAGGCATCAATTCTCCTTCTATTATTTCTAGTCATTGGCAAGGTTTCCAGCGCATAACGAATAATTGAAAAGACTATGTCCTAGATCAGGTGCACCTTACTCTCCAGACTGATATCACTTCTCTTCACTATTCTGGAGAGGTCACTGACAGCAGACTTTCCCAATGCAATTTATATTTTGATTTCTTGGCTGTTGGTACCAAGAGTGTTGATTATGGAGCCAAGCAAACTGGAAGCTTTTAATAATCTCAATTTCTTCACCATCTATCATGATGCTGCCAATGGCCCAGTGGTGAGAATCTTTGTTCCTTGATGTTCAGTTTCAATCCATATTGAAGGCTGCAGTCCTTGACCTTCTGCAGCAAGTGTTTGAGGTCAGATCCAGTATACAGGGTTGTGTCATCTGTATAAGATAAGTAGTTGATAAGACTTCTTCCAATCCTGATGCCACATTCCTCTTCATAGAGCCCAGCCTCCTGGATGATCTGTTCTGTGAAAGGGTAAAATACTCAATGCATGCATACCTTACTAAACTGCTGTTTGGTTTGGGGGTCAAGGTTTAAAGATTATCTCAGGGTCAGAGTGATACTAATTGCATCCAAAATGCTGTGCAAACAGCACCCCTATTTTTTTTCAAAAATGCTTTCATCTCCCCAAACAGAAACTCTGTACCCTTTAAACAAGAACACCCCATTTCAAACATTTCTTCCAGCCTTTACTAACCATTAACAAACTTGTCTTTACACAGTTGCCTATTCTAGATATATCTATAAACAGGATCATCACACATGTCTTTATGTCTGTCTTATTTCTCTCCTATCATTGATTTCATGATTCATTCACATGGCAGTGTCTATAGATTTTATGTCTTTTTATGGCTGAGTAACATTCCATTGTATGGATAGACCACATTTTGTGTGCTCATCATTTGCCAATGGACATTTGGGTTGTTTCCACTTTTTGGCTGCTGTAACTAGAGTTCCAATGAGCAGTAATATACAAATATATATATTTGAGTCCCTGCTTTCAGTACTTTTCAGTTTGCACCTAGGGCTGGGATTTTTGAGTCATAAGGTAAGTCTATATTTGGCTTTTTGAGGAACTGTCAAACTTTTCCATTCTATTGGCTCCAATTTCTCCACATCCTTAACATTTGCGTGTGTGTGTGTGTGTGTGTGTGTGTGTGTGTGTGATAAAAATGAGTATTTAGAATTAGCCATCTGGACTCAACTTAGATGATCCCAATTTTCTTCATGGTAGACTCAGTATTCAGGTGAAACTTGATGATGGCATAGTGGTCAAGTTTGATTCTCCCAGGGGCACTCTTCCAGGGGATTTGGGCTCCCTTTAGAGTCTCAGCATCCTAGGCCCCACCAGCAAAAAGGTGAGTGGCATGTGGGTCATCTTTTTTATCAATATGAATGCCTTTCAGAAATATCATCTTAACCTCTTAATGCCTTTGCTTCGGCTTCAGTTTTGGGAGGGGAAGGGGCTTCCTTCTTTGCTTTTGGCACCATTGTCATAGAAAAGCAACAACATTTATTATTATTATCATCACTTTTTTTTTTGTAATTGCTATTGTGCTCTAATGTGTTTTTTTCTGGCTTTTGACTTTGTTTTCTCATCACATAAGTAGATACAAATATGCAAATACAGTGTGGACAGTGCTATGGGGCCTGGTCCATTTTGCCATACTACCAGGTTTAACTTGAGCAAGCCTAGAGGCAGAAAAGAGGGATATTATTAACATCATACAAGAACCAGAGAGAGTCTGGGGAATACGCCCTAAGGCATCGAATTACAGAAACTGAGCTAGGGAGGCAAGCAGTTTCCCAGGAATGGGTGGAGACTCTGAGCTGAACTCATCAGTAGACATGCCAGGCAGGCCTTTAAGGAATGGTGTTTAGTGAGCAGTATAAAGCAACTTAGGCATTAGGACAGGAGCCTCAAGGGTGGCTCCCTACAGTTGATAGGGTCTCTGAGAGTCATACTTGACCTGATGGGACCTAACAACACCCTTCCCTATTTTGAATCATGCAGTGTTTTCCTTCTCTGTTCTGACGACTGCCTCTTAGTCCAAGTATATTAGGATGTTCTAAATCCAAATCCTCCCACAGCTCATCTGGTCTTTGCTCATTAGTGTTCAAGGCCTCAAACCTGTTCCTGAGGTGATTTTGAAATTCAGGTGGGATAGACTCAAGATCAAATTTTGGTTCCCATGAACTTGATTTAATTTCCCTCAGCTTCAGCTTGAACTTGAATATGAGTAGTTGATGGTCTGTTACATAATCGGCACCTGGACTAATTTTCACAGCTGATATTGAGTGGTTCTTTCCACAGATGTAATCAGTCTGATTCCTAAGCATATCATCAGGTGAAATCCATGTGTATAGCCTGAATTTATGTTTCTTATAAAATGTATTTGCTATGAGTAAGTTGTTGATTGTGCAAAATTCTATCATATTCTATCTCCAGCTTCATTTCTGTCATCTAGTCCATGTTTTCCAAATTCTGATCATTTTTCTCTGTTTCCAACTTTGGCATTCCATTCACTCATTACCATTAATGGATATTGACTGCATGCTCTATCAACCTCTGAATGCAAAAGTTGGTAGAAATCTTCTATTTCCTTCTCTTTGGCTCTGGTTGTTAGTGCATATATATTTTTTTTCCCCCTCAAAAGTCTTTTATTCTGTTTTGACCAGCCTGGTACACACTGCTAGGCCAATATTTAGAAAACCTTTTTCTTTCTCTCCCCTCTTCCAAAATAGGTGATTTTAAACATCAGGTGGATTTCCTTTCAGTGTTTCTAAAAATGCAGTTGTTCTTGGAAAAGGTTTCTCCCCCACGACTGTGTGATGCAAAGGTTTTACCCTAATTCTTTCTGATACCTCAGAGGCAGAGAGAAATGGTCCCCATGTCACTCCGTGCTGGGGAAAGGTTCGATGCTCAGGGGCCTGTGCCCAGAGCAGCTTTCCAGTGCAGGACACGCAAGACACAAGGGACTCTCTGCCCAGGTGTCCGGGGCCATCCAAGCAGGGCTGAGGGCGATACCTACCGAAGGCAGGGGCTTAGGACAACCCCCAGGCCGCAGCCTCACCAGCATCTGTGCAGAATCAGGACCAGAAGAGGCAGCAGTGACTATGCTTCCCTGGAAGTGCCTCAGGCCGCAGCTCTGCCAACAGAATGACCAAGAACTGGACATGCATGCATGGGCAGGGCCACCATCAAAGGAATGACTTCACCATACCACTCAATACTGACATCCTACGTGCAGTACTCAGACAGTTCTAAGTTAGCCACTTAACATAAAGCATCACTACATAAAATTCTCTTTTAAAAGTCTTTGTAATTGTTTGATCCTGAAAATTAACTTATAAAACATTGTGCAAAAACACTGACTTCAAATAAATAGAAGAAAAAAAATTGGGGTGGACAAACTTTTTAAATGAATAGTCAGAAGGCTCCAGTCACTCCTCAGTGTCTGCACGATGCACGCACCAGCAGGCCAGGCCCTCACCCGGGCCCGCTGGCGAGTCCGCGAGGTGTCCTGTGCTCAGAATTCACAGTGGATGCCACTGCTCAGGTCCTTCACCACGCCAGCCTTGACGAGGCTGAGCAGCAGCCTGGTCTCCGTGGTCACGTTGTGCATGGTCTGGAAGTTCATGGCAGCCATGCACTGATTGTCAGAGTAGTGCAAAGGTATTCTGGGTCGAGTGAGGTCATAGCCAAAGCCTGCCAGGCTGACCTCGTCACACAGGTGTGTGGCCAATACCATGGCAATAGCACCCATTGTGGGCACGTTCTTATCTTGGCCCCAGAACCTGGACTGTGGCTCTGGATACTGAAGGATGTCAGAAGCTGTCTCTTTGATAATTGTAGGATTCAAGATCCTAAACTGTTTTGGATGGAGTGGGATTTTTTCCGCCACTTGCTTCCAAAAGAACAGTCGCATCCAAAATGGCAGGGTTTCATTCTTTATCATTGCTTGAAGCCAGCTGAAGTCAACACTCTTAAATAAAACAGCAACAAACAAGTCATTGGAATAATATTCAAGGTCAGATAGTGGTGCACCCCTGATAGTAGTTTCATTTCCAACATGCTCTGAGTATCCCTGAACTGGGGCACTGTTTAACCCATCACCACATCAAACTTGTTGAGGGCATGGCCCAGCTCTAGACCGTTAAGTATCCCCCCCACTTCCGACGACCACACAGCTCCGAGAGGCCTTGGCTTTCAGGTGTTCAGGAAAGTCGTGTTCGGGCAAGCTTTCCAGGAGGACCTGGGCCATGCCGGAGAACTTCCGGAATCCGAAAGGAGGGCCATACTTGTACTCAGCCTCGTCCACCTTGGCAGCAGGCGTCACAAAGGGCTGCAGGTCCAGGCTGTACCGGCCCTTGAACAGCTGCGCCATAGCCTTCTTGGCAAACCCGGGGCGGCACTCCCTCTGCAAAACTTGTTGTGTGCAGCTCTGAGCTCTCGTGACATGGTTGGGATTCACATTAGGCGTTCTCGTGTCACATTCTTCAAAAGCATAATTTTTCTTGACGATATAAAAGATCCACACTCCGAACATAAACAACGTACATTTGACAGTGTTTTTGAACAAGCTGGGCCTTCGCATCTTGTTCTGAGGACGGGTGTACCATTGCAGGGACGGTCCTGAACAGTCACTTCTCAGCTTCACAGTTATAATCACTGGGCATCACTCGGCCGGCAGGTGCCGCCGCTGCCGACACCCCAGTCTGCGGCTGCAAAGGATGCAGCTTCGCGCCACCGACCGTCCTCGTCCGCATACTAGACACAGGGCGCGGGCGGCCCGCCAGCCCCAGGCCCCGGCCCCCCGCCTGCCCCGGCGGCGCGCTCCAGCTCCAGTGCATGTATTTGTATGATGGTGGTATTCACTGGACTTCCTTGTATGCGTATGGATATTATCTTGTCACTCACAACATTGTATTTCAAGACGGAATGACTTTTCAAAACTAGAAATGACTTTTTTTAACTATGAAAGCAACCCCATTTTTTCTCACCTGGAATCCCAGAACACTTGATTGTGCTTATGTGAAACCTATACTTAGACCAGGATGTAGTTATCAGAACAGAGCAAAGAAACACTGCATGGTTCAAAATTGGGAAGGGGGTCTTCTAAGGATGCGTCCTATCTCCATGTTTTTTCAATCTATATGCGGAACAGATTAATGGAGAGGCTGGGCTCTATGAAGAGAAATGTGGCATCAGAATTGGAGGAAGACTTGTCAATAATCTGCGTTATGCAGATGACACAACCCTGATTGCTGAAACTGAGGAGGACCTGAAGCACTTGCTGCAGAGGGTCAAGGACTGCAGCCTTCAATATGATTGAAGCTCAACATCAAGAAAACTAAGATTCTCAACACTGGGACAATTGGCAATATCATGATAGATGGTGAAGAGATTGAGATTGTTAACAGCTTCAGTTTACTCGGCTCCACAATCAACACTCTTGGTACCAGCCAAAGGAAATTACAAGATGAATTGTATTGGAAAAGTCTACTGTCAGAGACCTCTCCAAAGTACTGAAGAGCAACAATGTCAGTCTGGAGGCTAAAGTGCGCCTGATACAGGCCATGGTCTTTGTAATTACTTGCTATGCATCAGAAAGCTAGACAATGATTAAGAATGATAGAAAGAGAATTGGTGCCTTTGAGCTGTGGTGCTTGAATATTGAATATACCATGGACTGCTAAGAGAATGAACAGGTTCATCCTAGAGAGGGTTAAACCAGGCTGCTCATGGGAGGCAAGGATTCTGAAGCT
Organism: Elephantulus edwardii; assembly: GCF_000299155.1. NCBI lineage: Eukaryota > Metazoa > Chordata > Mammalia > Macroscelidea > Macroscelididae > Elephantulus > Elephantulus edwardii. Next base: position 8,480,572 of record NW_006399805.1, on the reverse strand, counting down.
TTGTCTGATATACTTTTGACATGTTACAAGGAGAGATCAGTCATTGGAGAGGGACATCATGCTTGGGAGGGTGGAGGGCCATCGCAAGAGAGGAAGACTTTCGATGAGATGGATTGATTCAGTGACTGGGTAATGGGGGTAAGTGTATCAGAGGCAATAAGATTGGCACAGGATAGGGCAGGGTTTAGGGCTGTTATATATAGAGTCACTGTGAGTTGCACGCAACTCGACAGCACCACCACCAACAACACAAGTACAATCCAAGATGCCAGGCTCCATGATGGGGGCCCTTCTCTCTTTTGCTGGTGGAGAAATGTACCTGTATCTGTATCTGTATCTTGTATCTGTAGAGCTAGTGTTTCCTGAAGGTCTCCGTGTGTTCTGGTCTTCCCAGTGTTGGGGAGCTTCATTGTGGAGGGGCCCGGGTCCAAAAAGCACACATGCTCCGCTCTGAGTGTTTCTCAGTACTTGGTGCTGAGCGTCTCCCCACTTAGTTCATTTTGCTCCCTTTTTATCTCTAAGGAGATAAAAGATATTCCAGGCTATGCCATAGGATGGCGCCCCTGACATTAGTGCTGTGATGGGATTAGGGAGTGTTATGTCCCTCCCTTCATCTTCCTACAACTATTTGGTTCAACAAATCAAATTGTTTAATAGATCTTATTACATCAGATCATTATATTCTTGTATTTTGAGAGAACACAATTCAATTCATTGCAATTTCCCTTTACCTGTCTTCTGTTATTTTCATTCTATCTCTTCCTTGAGTAAGAGAAAACTCCTCTCACATAATCTTTAGGGGGAAAAAAAATATTTTCTGCCCTCCTGACAAATTGAAGGAACTCTCTCTAATGCTTGTCTTTTTAAAAGTAGTTTCGTATGTGGGGTTTTTATGCCTACCTTTATACCACTCTTTTCAAAATATTATTTCTTTGTTTATACTTATAGTTTTGGTGAATATTAACAGAACAAATAAGTTTTCAATTGAACAGTTCATATATACTGTGCTTGAAGGTGTGACCCCCTCAGTGGAATGAGGTTCCTCCAACATCCCTCCTGACCGCACCAGCTTCCCCAGTTCAGTTTGCCATTTTCTGCTCCTTCTTGCCTTAGTTTGGGTCTGTTTGCGTGTGTGTGTGTTCCCCCCCGCCCCAGATATGGCTCTCTTGGCCTCCTGTGATGGATTACTCTGAGAAGCACGTTCCTCATGATTGCGGCTGTTCACATTACAGACTCATCTATCGCTCAGCTGAAATTTTAGCCCTCACGACATTTGTAAGGACTTACACAGCAGGACCAAGGCGTAAGCCCCAATTCTGCATCTGCACACCCCTTTCTCTCCTCTCTTCCCCATGTGCATGAACAGGACACACAAGCAAATGTCTTTACACTTAATTTAACTCAGATAATTCTTCCTCTTCTTCTCTCCCGTCCCTTTTCTCTGCCTGTCTTCACATGTGTCTTCTCACCTCCTGCCTCAGTTCTCTTGATACTGTCTGCCTCTTGTCTACCAGCCACATGAGTTAGTCTCTCCAGAACTCATCATTTATGTCCCCTGGTGACTAGCGCTCCTCAGGGTTGGTAGTTTAAGATCTAGAAAGGCAGTGACCAGCAAACCAAGTTTCCATTGTAACCATGGGACCTGTGAGAGCCGGAATGCGATAGAATTGCACACAGGATCTTTTTTGTTTGCATTTGAGCTCTTAGCCCTGCACCACCAAGGGCCCTTTTCCACATATAATCTTTTCTTAAACTCTCTTGCTGTGTGAGAATGCTTTAATGTGAATGAATGAAGCAGATTTCTCTAGCACATCACTGTGGTTGGATTCTCATAATATTTTTATTTCCTTTAAAATTTTTACATCCAGCAAAATCAGCAGTCTTCTCTGGAACTTGAAACTTTCCCGAAATTCAATAGCTATCCCAACACCACTTTCAGAAAATCTTCAACATAGTAATAGTTTTTATAAAATGTCTTTCTTCAATATGTTCCCCAAAGCATGCTTTTAAAATGCTTCCTTTGAAAATCACTGTGGATAATTTTGTGACACAGACTTCACCTATGTAATGCATTTTTTCCCAAGCCACTTTATGTAATGGTGTCATATGATGAACATACGAAAGAATGAGAAATATGCATGCACCACGTTGATGTCCAAACCCCTAAAGGTTGGACTTAGCTAATTATGTTTTGCCCAGGTTGAGTGAAAGCTACACAAACATGCATTGGATGGAAGCCAGAAAAGAAAATCTCTGTGCGTTAGGCGGACGTGTGTGGATTTAGTGATCTGTTAAGATTCTTCTACACCATAATTCAGAGAACAACAGATGCCTTTGAATGATGATGTTCTGAAGAAGACTGACTACCCCACGGGTTGCCAAAAGAACAAACACAATTATCTTGGAAGATGTGCCCCCAGAACGCTCCTTCGAAGCAAGGATAGGAGACTTTGCCCTGTTGCCATTGGGCATATTGACAAGAACCATGTGCCTGGAGAAGAACATCGTGATTGATGAGCAGAGTGAAAGGAAAAAGAAGACCCTCACCGAAATGGGCTGACACAATGGGCTCAAACAGGACAATGGCCAGGTGGATGACACAGTGATACACAGTGATGCACAGTGCTTCATCTGGTTGTACCTGGAATCGCTGTGAACAAGGGCCAACTTGGTGGCTTCTAACAACACCAATTTTAACACGTTGCTGCAAATGACGGCAGCCATCCTGCACATTTTAATTAATAAAAAAAGGAACATCATTTGTATGAAGTCTACTAATGCACTTATTTGTTAATTATTCAGTAATACATTGGGGGGAAAAAGATGTCACATTCCAGATATCAATTGTGGGTTTTTTTTGTGCCATCAAGAGTTTTCATGGAAAAACTGTGACAAAATGTGGTAATTTTCACTTCCAAACGTACGACTGATGCTCAATTTCATATGGCAGTCATAAACAATTGAAAAAAAAAATGTGTTTCTAAGCATGGTCGTCAATTTTAAAGTGTGCGGCAATGTGTCGAGATTTTTTTTTTCTCCACGTAGGCATCCCCCTCTCCAAAAGGCACAGAAAAGCATGTTTATGACAAATGCAGGCTCTCGCCGTGGCTGTGTTTATTTTTACATCAGTGGTCAAACCACTCAGGCCAAGACAGAGCCCAGTGGTATTGCTGGCTCCAAGCCATCTTTGTTGCCACGTTCGTCATGAAGAAACCCACACTGCAGCTCAGATGAGTCGTGATTTATGAGGAGGCTGACTTTTGAACCCTTTCCCAAAGTGTAATGTATTTTGGTTCTAGAACCCAGAGACAAACTATTAGCTACCATTTGCCAATAATTATTTCAACAAAGGTGAACAGTTTTTTTCTTGGATATCACTAAGTCAAAGCTACACCAGACAAAAGCTACTTGTGTTCCCACCAATCTTCAGAGGATCGCGAAGTCCCTTTTATGTCCATGCTGAGGAAACCACCCAGCCAGCCTCCTGGCACGCACAGCAGGAAGACCAGATGAGCTCACTGACGTCAGTATTCATCAAAAAATGGGTATTCCGGGTGATCACGCCACCTGCCCAAACAAAAGGAAGACATTCATGCTCAGAGTTGCACAGCTGTTTGTGTTCTTTAAAACACTTGTGCTTCAGCCACTGTTCCTCATCTCTTTCTGCCCGGCTCCGGCTGTCTCACTTTCCCGGGCCCCCTGAGGTTAGCACCTCTCCTTGGGGCCCTGCACAGTGCCCTGTATGGGAGAGGGGACAGGAGGCCACCATAACAAGGTTCCTGTGAAGATAGAAGCCCAGCAGGTGGCCACATCTGCCTATCTTTGCAGCCTCTTCCACCCTCCTGTCCCTGCTCTCTTGATATTATCTGCCTCAATTCCACAGGCCACACTAGTTAGTCTCTCCAAAACGCCTTCTTCTCATCGTTTCCATCCGCCTGTCACCAGCGCTCTCCAGGGATGAGTGTTTGAAGTCTAGAAAGGCAGTGACTAGCAAACCAAGCCGCCATTAGAACCATGGGGCCTGCGAGAGCTGGGGCGCAATAGAATCACCTTGGGTTTCTGGGTCTTGCAGGTTTTCTGCTTTCAACAGGGTACTTGCTCTGCCTGGAAACATTGGCATTTTCCGTCTCTGACAGGTTTCCGCCTTTCCCAAGCTGGTTTCTGCAGGTTTGATGGCACAGGCAGATCTCTTTACTGCACTTTGCTTTTCTGTGCTTTGCAGCTCATACACTGTTTACAGGTGGAATGCTCGTGGCAGCCTGGCACCAAGCCACAGGTGCCCACTCTGGGTCTCTGGATCACGTGTGGCCGTTCTCACACTATGTCAAGCTTCTTCATCACGCTTTTACACACTTGCTGTGCCACAGTCTAGTGCCGACATAGCTTTTGTACGCAGACACTTGCTCAAGGCCATCGAGTGGAAACACTCAGCGCTATAAATTGCACTAGAGATTACACATCTTTCTCCCATGGTAATTCAGACCTCAGAGTCACTGGTGGCTTCGAATCACCAGAAAGTCACCACTTTGGGGTTCAGAGCACAGCTCTCTAAAACTATTGTTGTTATTGATATGCACTGTTGAGTCATTTGCAACTCATAGCTACCCCAGGTACAACTGCTCTGAACCCTGCTCTATCCTGAGTCAATCTCAACCTCATTGTCTCTGGAACACCCACCCCCTTCATACCAGTCACTGAGTCAATCCATCTCATCGAGGGTCTTCCTCTCCTGCGCTGTCCCTCCATCCTTCCAAGCATGATGTCCCTCTCCAAGGACCGGTCCCTCCTTTGCAACATGTCCAAAGTACATGAGTACAGAGCTTCGGAATCCTTGCCTCCAAGGAGCAGCCTGTTTTCTCTCTCTCTAGAACAAACCTGTTTGTTCTCCTGGAAGTCCATGGTATATTCAATACTATTCTCTTGCACCACAGCTCAAAGGCATCAATTCTCTTTCTATCATCCTTAGTTATTATCCAGCTCTCTGATGCATAGCAAGTGATTGCAAAGATCAGGCACACCTTGGACTCTAAACTGACATCATCACTGTTCAGTAGTCTAGAGAGGTCCCTGACAGCAGACTTTCCCAATGCAATTTGTCTTTGATTTCCTGGCTGCTGGTACCAAGAGTGTTGATTGTGAAGCCAAGCAAACGGAAGCTGTCAACAATCTCAAGTTCTTTACTGTCTATCATGTTGTTGCCGATCAGCCCAGTGGTGAGAATCTTTGTTGTCTTGATGCTGAGCTTCAATTCACATTGAAGGCTGCAGTCCTTGACCCTCTGCAGCAAGTGCCTCAGGTCTTCCTCAGTTTCAGCAAGCAGGGTGTGTCATCTGCATAATGCAGATTATTGAGGAGTATTCCTCCAATACTGATGCCTCACTTCTCCTCATAGAGCTCAGCCTCCCAGATGATCTGTACTGCACAGATTGCAAAGGCATGGAGATAGGGTGCCTTACTGGCGTACACTTCTCCTGATTTTGAAACATGAAGTGTTTCCTTGCTGTATTCTGATGACTGCTGCCTGGTCCAAGTATAGGTTCACTTACAACCAAGTGTTCTGGGATTCCCATTCTTCTCAGAGCCAGCCACAGTTTGTTGTGATCCACACAGTCAAATGCTTTTGCACAGTCAATGAAACACAGATAGACATTAATCTGGTACTCTCTTCTTTCAGCCAAGATCCATCTAACATTGAGTATAATATCCCTAAACCCCCAGAAATAAAAGATGTGAGACACTCTTTATTGCAGTGATCTGGAACTGAACCCACAGTGTCTAAGAGGTTTGCCTGTTTTATTACTAGGTCATTACTATTATCTGAGAGCTGGACAATGAACAGGGATGACAAAAGAAGAACTGATGCCTTTGAGCTGTGGTGTTGGTGAAGGGCACTGAACATTCCATGGACAGCTAAAAGAATGAACTAAAATACCCTGGAGAGGGTGCGGCCTGAGTGTTCTTTGGAGGTTAGGATGATTGAGCCCAATGCTGCAGTCACTGTGTCAGTCCCTCTTGCTGAAGGTCTTCCTCTTGATAACTCTCCATATTTTCAAGCATGATGTCCATTTCCAAGGAGTAGCCCCTCCAAACATGCCCAAAATAGATGAGTAAAAGCTTCACCATCTTTGCCTCCACTCTGGCTGTCCTTTTTCCAAGACATATCTGTTGGATCCAAGTAAGATGACAATCTCAATCTTTTCTCCAACTATCATGATGTTGTTTTTTTGGATTCATGGCGAGAGTTTTTGTTTTCTTGATGATGAGATGTAATCCATATTGAACGCTATAAAGATTAGTCCATGAAATCCTGTGGGATAGTTCTATTCTGTCTCATGGGATTCCATGAGTCAGAAGAGATGCAGCATCTATATTCCTTTCTACTTTAAAGGACCTTGGAGCTCTGGTGGCCTAGTGGTAAGAAACTGCAATCTTAAAAGCACCTGGTTCAAATGCATCGGTGGGAGAAGGATGGGCAATCTCCCCTCATATGATTAATGGCTTCTGAAAACCCACTGGAGGCTCAGCAATGGGTTCCAATTCTACAGTACAACAAACGTTTCTGGAACTCTTGTGGAGCTAAGGCAGACCGCACAATGTGGCTGGTTCTGTTCCCGGCCAATCACAATAAGTCAACTCACACAAATTGTTTGATTTATCAGTGCACATAAAAGTTATGTTGATGCTGTAGCGGTCTGTTACATGCATGGCAGCATTATGAAAATGCTTGAAACAATGGTTCAATATATTGGCTGCTAACTAAAAGGTCGTTATGTGTAGAGAGAGCTACGTTGACCTAGTGGATAGAAAGTGATGCTACCAAGCCAAAGGTGGGTGATTTTAATCTGTGGCCCTCAGGCCTGGTTTTAATTGTTTTTTGTCAAACATTCTTCTAAGTGGTATAGCCCTGGTCTGTCTATTTGCTGTACAGAGGTAACTCGTGGTGGCTGTGATGCTAAACACTGTGACACTGATGTGTCAAATGCAAGAATAGGTTCCCCATGGTGGACAGTGTTTGGCGGAGCTCCCCGATTAAAACAAGCTTGGAAGCAGGAGTGGCACCCACTTCTAAAACAGCTTGCCTCTGGAAACTCCATGAATGTGGAGAAACGATGAAAGTTATGGAAGTGTTCGGGTCTTTTATTCATGACTACGAGTCATCTGTGACTCAACGACACTTAACAACAACAACAACAACAACAACCAAAAGGTCAACAGTTTGAACTTACCAGTTGCTGCAGTAGAAAGATGGGCGATAGAGGACTCCGTTTGCTTCTGTAACGAACTCCAGCCTTAGAAATCCTACAAGGCTGTTGTTCTCCTCTGTCCTACAGGGTGCTAGGAGAGCTGGCGCTAAGGCTGTGGATTTGGGTTTCATTTGGGGCATTTTTAGATGTACCGCGACTGTTTCTGTTGTCTAACTGTATCAGCTAGCTGGTAAAAGATATTATTCTGGGAAAAGGTAGAGGATCATTGAAAGAGAGGAAGATCCTCAACTTGATGGCTTGACACAGTGACAGCAACAAGGGACTCAAGCACGTGGGAGATGTGAGGAGATGCGGGCAAGGGCCAGGTTCTGACTTGTGCTTCACACACAGTCAGCTTGATGGAGCATAACCACCACCACCACCTGCAGCGACTAGCCCCTTCTGAGAGCATTTCCCAAGTACTTGTGCTCAAGTCTTTCCTTCTATGTTTCTAAGGATCATTCTGGCTGTACTTTTTCCAAGACTGATGTTGACAAATTTTGAAGGAATCCAGGGAATTCTGCTTGGGAGCAATCAGCTGGCAGGTAGAGCAAGGCATACTAGGGAATAAGGAGAAGAGACGAGGCACTGGCTACCCTCACTAAGATCACAGGCATCTGAGGCAGCTGACTGGCTGTTCTATGGAATCACTGTGAGCTGGCATCTGTTTGACAGCTATCTGTTTGTAGGCACTTTCCTCACTTGCCTGGCCTGGTCTCCCCCCGGGCTGGCCAGTCATGTCCAGGACGTGCTGCCCACAGCCTTTGTCCTGCGCTTTCTGTGGACATAGCAAGGACTCGCCTGAGTCCTGCTGGTTGGAGTGTGACCCGTCCACACGACTGGGGAGTACTCTATGACCAGTCCCCCAAAACTTACATGTGCAGCTCCACAAAGCGGACATTTTTATTCAAGCCTTCCACATTTTTCATTTCTTCTTCAGTGAGGGAGAAGTCAAAGATCTGATGGAACAGAGACAGAAAGCTGTTAACATCTTTGAAAGGAGGCAATGGACGTGAACAGTGGGGCCAGTCAGGAGACTGTAGTGGAGCCCCCCCTACACACACATAAGCTCTGCCAATGCCAGGCTGCTGCGGAGGCCACCCCGTCAGCATGGAGCTCAGGAGTTCATTTTGCCCCGCTGGGAGCTCTGGTGGCCTAGTGGCAAGGCGCTGTACAGTCAACTCAAAGGCACATAGTTCAGATCCACCAGTTGGAAGAAAGATGGGCAGTCGATTCTTATGCAATTTACAGCCTCTGGAGGGTCAGCTATGACTTGGTTCTGACTCAACAGCACACAACAATACAATCCACTGCCAGGGGGGGTCTCCTGACACGTCCTTATGTCGGAACAAACTTTCGACTCTGGTGGCCTAACAGCTCAGCCTGAGAAGTGGCATCTAACAACAACAAATGTTAAAGGAAGGTAAATGCAGAGGAGAATAAATCAAGAGTGAGCTCACGGGTTGAAGCGGCTCGGCTCTGGACTGTGGGCAGGAAAGGACTCTTAGAGAAGATGGCATTTGAATAAAAACCTGCAAGTGCTGAGGGAGCCGCCTCCCGTGCCCTGGGAACGCCCGTGTGCCCTGGGAACGCCTGTGTACCCTGATGGAAGGGTGCTGAGCGTGGAGTAGTCCCACGCCGACACATGCCAGTGTGTGAGGAGGGTGCCACAAGGTAGTGGGCAAGAGGAGAGTTGATGAGACATGAGGTGAGCAAAGCCTGGAGGGCCTGTCCCTTGTAAAGGACAAGTGCAAAAAGCCCTTTTGATTCAGAATAAATGACTGAATTAAACTCAGCTTTTGCTGATCTAAATGGGTATTTTTCATTTGCCGGTCAAGGATAAATGCTTACTGACTGAAACATTTTTTTAAAAAAAAATTGAGATTTTAATGAAAGTTTATAAAGAACGTGGATTTCCATTCATTCATTGTTGCACATTTTTCTCCCTGTCCACCCCTCCCCCCACCCCCAGTTCGCTTTTTTCTT
>NW_006399805.1:8419966-8469992 GCF_000299155.1 Elephantulus edwardii | reverse complement strand
ATGACGTGTTGTGAAAACATATGCTGTACACGTTCTATACTAACCTGCCCTTACATATCTAGGGAGCTCTGGTGGTCTAATGGATAAGGAGCTGTGCTTCCAACCCAAAGGCAAGTGGTTTGACTGTATATAGCAGCTGCTCTGCAGAAAAATGAGAAGCAGTCTCCGCCCATGTTTTACAAGCTGTGATTTACAGCTTCTGAAAACCCACTGGAGGGTCAGCTCTTAGTCTATTCTAACTCAGTGGTACTTGACATAGCATCAACAACAAGCACATAGGAGTATAACTGTTGTGTGCTTTCAAGTTGGAATCAACTCATCAGGTTTTCAGAAGCTTTAAATGACACAAGAGGAAATTGCACATCCTATTGCCACAAAGCAGCTGGTGGATTTGAACCATGTGCCTTAGGGCTGGCAGCACAACTTCTTAGCACTTGGCCACCAGAGCTCTGGAGTAGGGAGCCTGAATTCAGCCTTCTAGCTTTCTGTCATTGTTGTTGTTAGGTGCCATCTCGTCAAATGCGGCCCATAGTGACCCTATGAACAACAGATCTGAATCCTGTCCCATCATCCTGTTTGCTGTCCCTCATACTTCCTGACACACTAGAACCCACTGAGGCAGTCACTGTGTCAATCCACCTGGGGGAGGGTCTTCCTCTGCTTCTTCAGGCCTCTGCCTTTCCAAGCATCACGTCCCTCTCTGAGGAATAGCCCCTCCTAGCAACATGCCCAATGCATGTGAGGCGAAGCCGCATCATCTTTGCCTCCAAAAGGCACTCTGGCTACATTCTCTCCAAGACATTCCTGTTTGTTCTTTTGGTCGTCCATGGTATGTTCAGTGCTCCTCTCCAACACCACAGCTCAAAGGCGTCAATTGTTCTTCTGTCATCTTTATTCACTGTCCAGCTCTTCACTCCTCAATACTCTGGAGAGGTCTGCAACTACAGACTTTCCCAGTGCAAATACATCCCTGATTTTCTGCTGGTACCAAGGGTGTTGACTGTGGATCCAAGTAAGATGAAATTGTTGATAGTTTCAATCTTTTCACCATCAATCATGATATTGCCTATTGGTCCTGTTATAAGAATTTTTGTTTTCTTGATACTGAGATGCAATCCATATTGAAGGCTGTATTCTTTGATCTTCTGCAACAAGTGCCTCAAGTCCTCCTCACTTTCAACAAGCAAGGTTGTGTCACCTGCACAACACTAGTTACTGATGAGTCTTCCTCAGATGTTGATGCCACATTCTTCTTCATAGAGTCCAACTTCTCAAAAAATTTGTTCAGCATACAGATCGAATAGGTATAAAGAGAGAATACAACCCTGATGCAATCCCTTCTTAATTTTAAACCATGTAGTGTTCCTTTGCTCTGTTTACACAATAGCCTCTTGATTCAAATATAGGTTTCACATGGACACAATTAAGTGCTCTGGGATTCCCATTTTTCTCAATGTTAGCCATAGCTTGTTATGATCCACACAGTCAAATGCCTTTGCGTAGTCAATAAAGCATAAATAGATATTCTTCTGGTATTCTCTACTTTGAGGAAGCACTGGTGGCCTAGTGGTAAGAAGCTGAGCTGCAATCCCGAAGGCACATAGTTCAAGTCCACGAGCTGCTCTGCAGGAGAAAGATGGACAATCTCCTCTCCTATGATAAACTGCCTCTGAAAATCCCCTGGAGGGCCAGCTATGGGTCGGTTCTGACTCGACGGTACACAATAGCAACAATTCTTTACTTTCAGCTAGGATCCCTCTGACACCAACAGTGATATACCTTGGTGCCATGACCTCTTCTAAATCCTGCTTGAACTTCTGTCAGCTCCCTATCTATGTACTGGTCTAGCTGTTTCTGAATGATCTTCAACAGTATTTTGCTTGTATGTGATATTAATGATATTATTTTACAGTTTACACATTCAGTAATCTATTGGTCACTCCAATGCTACCTCTGACCCTGTCCGTTCATACTAAGGATTCCAGGTGAGTTGGCACAGTGGGTGGTATGCTTGGAAGTCATTCCTACACTAGTATGATGACCACTTAACTGAACACAGAAATGACTGTAAGTGTATAAATACATCCTACCAAACCCAAACTAAATGTATTCTAAATAAGCTTTATCTTAGCTAGATCTCAAAAGTATTCCAAAACACCACTAAGTCCAAGGAAAAATGTGACAGAAGGGAAATCAGGGTGGAAGGGTAAATTATTAACTGATTGCTACTAAATAGCTCACTTTTGACAAATGTTACAACTCTTGATCCCCTAAATGCCCTACAAGGCTCCTCTGAGGTCTGAGAAGGGATTAGAGGGTCCTTACAGTGTATTTTTAAAAGTGTTGTGCTCGTGAGGGGTGTTGGGACATGGGCCTCATTAGCTAACATGCCTCAGGACACTATCACTTTGTTCCATGTATATTTGGTGTCTTCACAATGTCTAAACTCCTTGGAGATAGAAACATCTTATGCCTGTTTTGTCCTAGATACCAGCACATAGGAGATACTAAGCAAGGTGCACAGTAGCCCACCTCACTTATGATGATTGGTGATTTTCATACAGCATGTATAGTATAAATTTATACACATACAGATACATATATGCATCAGCAGTGTGTGTGCACTAATGTGTGTTTTTGTAAATAAAAGCCAAGAAGTCAATTTTTTGGTATAATGAAAATGATCAGGATGCTGTCCCTTCAAGGCGGTAAAACGTGACCACTACAGCCGGGACTAGGGGAGCTCTGGTGGCTTAGTGGTTAGGAATTATGCTGCCAGTGCAGAGGTGTGTGGTTCAAATCCACTAGCTGCTCCATGGGAGAAAGATGGGCAGTCAGCTCGCATGCTATTTACTGCCTCTGAAAAGCTCCTGGACGGTCAGCTATGGGTCAGTTTCAACTCGATGGTACATAACAACACAGCCTGGATAGTGGAAAGTATTTCCATAAAGAGGCTCATAAAGGTGTCAGACCAACGACACTCTGGCCACCAAGAGGCCCCGTGTTCTCCGGTGCTGGGCGGTGGGTCCTCACTCAGTGGTCTGTAAAATGTCTTCAACTCCGGCCAACATGGACAGCCACAGGAAAAGCGGCATCCTTCTTAAGGACATTGATTAATCTAGCCACTGAGGTGGAGTCTAAAACCAAAACCAAACCATAGGTGAAAACTACTGTAACATTCCAGCACTGTGCAAAGCACAAAATAAAGATCTCTAAATAGTGAAGCCACCACTGTCTGGCCCCTTCCAACATAGAACAAGCCAGGACGGAGTCCAACTACCCTCATAGAGTTTCTGAGGCTGCAGAGGGCATCTCAGTATCAGCAGCTTCAGAAACCGTAGCCTAATTGTGTGGGCTTGCCTTTTGGAGATGTCCATTAAAAACTACCCTATCAAAACATGAATGTTTTGTTAGTTATCCTATTTCTGCCTCTGCTTGGGACTCACTCTCTGAAACGGACATGTTTCCTCTGGAAGAACTGATGGTTTTCCATCCTGGTGTCTCCTTAAATCTCGAGTAAATGTCCTGAATCTTCATTCACGGGCTGAGGGATTCTTCCCCTGCGGACTCACCAACAGGACTTGGGTTTTCTGGTGACTGGAACAGTAGGCCCCTGGACAATTGTGAGCAGACGAGTGAGGTGTCCAGCTTTTACTGCAATAGGATCGTGTAGCTGATGGTGGACATTTTGTTTGCTATATGTTTTTTCTTTTTTTTAAAATTTTATTTCATTATTTTTGTGAGTGTCTACCATCAAATCAGATCTGACTGGTACAGGAGGAGATTGTTCCTCCTTCTCCAGCAGATCATTTGGTGGATTCGAACTGCGCACCTCTGGGATTGCAGTGCAGCTTCTTGCCACTAGGCCACCAGAGCTCGCCTATATGTTTTTTTCTAATATTACACTGATTTATTTACAAAGTTTGAATACATTGTTTTCCACCAAAGATCCTATTTCCTTCACCTCACCCACCCATCAAATTGTGCAACGCTATTATTATATCAGTAATATGTTTGTTTGTTTGTTTTAACTATGCAACCTGCAAACAACAAATGCTGGCGAGGTTGTGGAGAAACTGCAACTGTTATTCACTGTTGGTGGGAGTATAAAATGGTGCAACCACTAACCACTATAGAAGGCTGTATGGCGCTTTCTCAAAAAGTTGCAAATAAAAATACCATTTGACCCAGCTATTTCACTACTTGGAATATACCCCAAAGAAACCATAACTGCCACCCAAGCAGATATATGCACACCCATGTTTACTGCTGCTTTGTTCACAATAGCAAAGAGTTGGAAACAACCTAAGTGCCCATCAACAAACAAATGGCTAGAGAAGCTGTGGTATATTCACACAAAGGAATAATATGCTGCATTGAAAAACAAGGAACTCATGAAATATTATGCAAAATGGATGACCCTGGAGGACATCATGCTGAGTGAACTATCTCAGTCACAAAAGGACAAACACTGCATAGTGCCACTGTTGTAAAATGGGACTGACATAGGGGTTAGGGGAAGACTGAGAAAGATGGGATAAATTATGCATACTGCATTGAAACAGATGAGGGAGAGGAATGTTTAAAAGGTATATATGATTAAGTGTTATTGTCATGACAAGAGTCCAGAAAAAAGGCTGCATAGAGGAGTGAACTTGGGGGGAGGGATTGCATAAAAAAGAATTTTTCTTTTACTTTTCAAAGAGAAGAATGAACTGGAGGGGAGGGGTGGGCAGGGAGAAAAGCACAACAATAAATTAATGGAAAACCAAAATCTCTGCAAATTTTCATTAAAATAAATAATAATAATAATAATAATAACCCTATGCAACCCACCTTGTGGTAGTATTACATCTGAATGACATTATTCCAGTGAGGTGCCCTGTGTGACAAATACCTGTGTTAACTGCAGAGAAGAGCTCGTCCTAAGCAGTAAGTACGACTGGAGGAACAGCAGTGTAGACAAGAGGGGCTGGTGATCAAGACTGGACAGTTCACATGGAGAAGAGTGGGGAGGGGTTAGAACCATGGTCCACGTGCAAACGTAGAGATTCCTCTGGAAGATCATATGTGTGAGGAGGGACAGAGGAGGGAAGGGTGTGCCTAAGACTTTTCGCCTCAATAATTGGAAGGAGAGTGTTGACATCTCTGAGATGGTAAATGCCAACAGGAGTGGGCATTTGCGAGAACATCAGGTTCTCAGTTGCGGGGATGCTAAGTCCGTGACCCGCCATCCGCCTGCCAGTTTTCCACACTGTGGTGCCTTACTTGTTGCTGTGATGCTGGAAGCAGTGTCCCCAGAATTTCAAATACCAGTAGGGTCACCCATGGTGGGCAGGTTTTGGCAGAGCTTCAGACTGAAAGAGACCAGGAAGAAAGACCTAGAAATCTGCTTCTGAAAATTAGTGAATGAAATCTGATGCTCACAGAACGTTGGCTAACACACTTTGGATGCTGGAGAGTGAGATGCTTGTTAGAGTGATGGGTCAGTGATATTGAGAGAAGCCAGGAGCAAGACAGATTGATACAATGGCTACAACGGCACCACAATCATACCAATGATCGTAAAGATGGTGGCCACCAAGGCCTCCTAGAGAAGGTGGTGTTTGATTGTTGTTGTTATTGTATGTCGTTGAGTCAAAGCTGATTCATAGCTGACCCTCCAAGAGGGTTTTCAGAGGCAATACTCACACAGGAGGAGATGGCCCATCCTTCTCCTGTAGAGCAGCTGGTGGAGTCAAACTGTGTGCCTTTGGGATTGCAGTGCAGATTCTTATCACTAGGCCACCAGAACTCTCTGACTTTTGATTAGTGACCTGAAAGTGCTGAGGGAAGCACCATTTGAATCTGTCACACATTCGGGATCTTCCCATTCCACAGTGCACGGAGCTGCCTTAAGTTGGATCCTTCTTGTTGGTAACTAACAACCACAACAAAGCTTGGTGGCTTATAAGGCAGCCAAGCAGAGAAGACAGGAACAGCAGGACAGAAAGTCAGATGAGAGCACTGGGTTGGTATTACATTTAGGAGCCATCAGAATATAGATAGGAAGATAAAGACTTGCTTTTTATTTTCTATGCAAAGGCATTCAGCTGTGTGGAGCACAATAAATTATGAATAACATTCTAAAGCATAGGAATTCCATAGCACTTAATTCTCATGCAGAACCTGAACATAGACCAAGAAGTAATGTTTGCACAAAACAGGATATTGACTGGCTTAAAAAGAGGAAAGGTGTGCATTACAGTTGTATCTTTCATTACACTTATTTAATCTGTGGGTTTAGCAAATCATTTAAGAAGCTGAATGATATGAGGAAGGATGTGGTCTTAGGATGGAGGAAGACTTATTAAAAACCCTGTGATATATGGATGACACCATTTTTCTTGCTAAAATCTGAGAAATCTCAAAGCATTTATAGATAAACATGAAAAAGTCTTCAATATGGATTACACTTTAACATAAAGAGAACAAAAACCCCACTACTGGCCCAATGAGCGACATCATGATAAGTGGAGAAAAGATTGAAGCTATCAAGGAGTTCGTTTCACTTGGATCCACAACCAGGGAAGCAGCAGTCCAGAGAAAATGGTATATTGAGCAAACGTGCTGCAAAAGACCTCTTTATAGCGTTGCAAAGTAAAGATACCACTTTTAGGAATTACGTTCCCAAACCAAGTCATAGTATTTTCAATCATCTCATAAGTATGTGAAGGCCAGACAATGAATAAGGAACAATTGGGAAAACCAATGCCTTTGAATAATAAGGTTGTCCAAGAAGGTTGACTATCAAAGAATGTTGACTGCCAAAGAATGTTGACAGCTAAAGAATGAACACTCTTGGGGAGAAAGTGGTCCCAAGGGTGAAGCTCTTGGAGCACCCCAATGTTGATGGTCAGGGAGGCAAGGAGACCACCAGAGGGACAAGCACTGAGAACTGATGACTGTATTAGGCAACGTGGGGTCACACACTAGAGACCTGGGCAAGGGCTTTTCTTCTGGAGTGGCCAGAGCGAGAGCTTGGGTGAAAGAGTTTATGAGATAATGCTGGAAGTGAACTGAGGCAGTGCAGACAGACTGTCTTCTTTAGGGGCTGGCTGTAAGAGGAAGGAAAAGAGGGCAGAGCTGGAGAAGGAGGGGGAGCCTAGACTGGACTTAATTCTAGGATTGGAGGCTGCAGCATCTTGTATGTTGATCGAGTGGTCCAGCAGAAAGGACACTGGTTCCCAGCACAGAGAGGATTGGACAGACCAGCATCCTGCCCAGCTAGATGGGACAGGCAGCTATGGGGTTTGACCAGGAGGTTGGCAGGGCCTGGATCCAGAGAAACAGGCCATGCCTCGCCGCATGCACCCAGGTCAGGGAGCAGATGGTCAGGGAGGGTGTGGGGAAGTTCTTTTCTGCAGGCTCCTACCTTTCCTGAGTGACGTAGAATCAAGATGATCAGCTGAACTTAGAAATTCCATATGACCCAGCTACTCCAATTGCTTGGAATCTACCTCAAGAAAACGAGAACTGAGGCTCAAACGGAGACTTGTACACAAATATTCATAGCAGCATTATTCACCATTGCACGAGCATAGAGACAGCCCAGATGTCCAACCACAAACGAATGGATAGAGAAGTTGTGGTACGCTCACACGATGGAATACTATGCAGCACACAGGAGCAATGATTTTGTAAATTACTCCCTAACTAGGGAGGGACTGGAGAGTATTATGCTGATCGAACTCAGTCCCACAAGGACAAATACTGTATAAAACCATTATTGTAGAATGAGTATGAGAATCAAAGGTGGGGAGGAGAGTAGGGTGGGATGATAATCAGAGGTTGCACAATTCGAGGGGGGCTGTGAAGGAAATGGGAAGGATCTTTTGAGAAAAACAATGTATTCAAACTTTGTCATCAAGTCAGTATGCTGTTGTTGTTGTTGTTGTTATGTACTGCTGAGTTGCCTGAGATTCATAGCAACCCTATGTACAACAGTCCTAAACTCTGCCCCATCCTGTGCCAATCTCACCATCTCCAACACACCTGCCCCATTATTACCCCAGTCACTGAATCAATCCATCTCATCGAGGGTCTTCCAAAAAAGGTGATATGCTGAGAGAGAGGATGGAACTGGGAGGTAGTCAAGGATAGAGAAAACAGGAAATTATAAGATGTAATGTCTAAGAGAATCGGAAAGAGAACGAAAGTGCCTGACGCCAGAGTGCTGGGTGGTGGGGAGAGTTCACCTCTGCTTATCACGGTCCTCAGGAGGGAAAGGTGGCCAGGAGCACCCATGAACCCTAAATGAATCTCTTCAGTTATTCCCAAATATGTTTCCCACTTTGATCAGAGCCATTGAGTTGGACAGTTAACTGCTGTGAATTTTGAGTTTGACCTCTTCTGCAAAAAGGAGCCCTGGGGCCACAGTGCCTAAGTGTTGAGATGTTAATGGAAAGATTGGTGGTTCAAGGGAAAAAGATGTACAGTCTTGGAAGCCTTATGGTGCAGTTCTGCTCTGTCCTGCAGGGCTACTGGGAGTCAGAATCAACTCGTGGTGTGTGTGTGTGTGTGTGTGTGTATGCATGCGCACACATATCTGCTAAGCCAATGGAGGACAAATAGGTAGTGAACAGGTAAGGAAACAGACATAATAAAGAAGCTGGCTAATGTACAAGCAGCAAAGTGAGCCCAGAAGCACTGGGAACTGCCTCAAGTCAGTCCAAATTAAATCTGGATCTGGGCAGCTTGACGGGATGCTGGTCTGAAAGACAAAGGTGTGTTTCTTATTTAGCCTGGTAACAAATTCTCTAAGTTAAACCAGAAGCAAAAACTCCATATGCTTCCTTCACCTTTCCAGAAGTAATTTTCTTACCTGGAAGTTTTCCTTGATCCTCTCAGGGCTAAAACTTTTAGGAATGACGACCACTCCTCGCTGGATGTTGAAACGCAAGGCCACCTGGGCTGCAGTCTTATTGTACTTCCTCCCCAGTGAGTTCAAATATGCATCCTTTAACAGAGGTGGAGAAGATACATTCACCCTTAAAGCAAAAAATATCAAAACATGTCAGCAAAAGGCAGCACTTGCCCTGAGATAAAGCTCAGAAATTGGGAAGGGGTCAGATAAAGGGGTGAGTGGAAATAAGAATCACAATGTGGGCATTGTCGTCAATATTAGAAACCAAAGTGCATATGGATGATTGAACAATAAAACATTTGTTTTTGTAAAGTTTTGCTCAAATCACAATTGTTGTTGCTGTGTACCATCCAGTCGGAACTGACCCATACCTGACCCTCTGGTGGGTTTTCAGAAGTAGTTAATTACATGAGAGGAGACTGCCTGTCCTTCTCCTGCAGAGCAGGTGGTGGCCTTGAACCGCATGCCTTTGGGATTGCAGTGCAGCTCCTTGCCACTAGGCCACCAGAGCTCCCAAATAAAAAGAGAAGAAAAACTAAATAAAAAGTTAAAACAAGCATCGTGTTTAGGTGAGGAGAACCCATGACTATTCAGTGTTATGCCTTCCCTCTTCCTGTCTCCCCTTTACCTTGGCACTTGCCAGGACATTCTCAGTCACTGTACCCACCTCTCTGTGCGCAGACTATTCCTTGAGAATGGGACTGTCCTTGGGGTTGGGGAGAGACTGAGTAAGATGGGTTCAATAATGTATACTGCACTGAAACAGAGGAGGGAGAGAACTGTTTAAAAGAGATATGTAACTGGGTATTTCTGTCATCACAGGAGTCTAGAGCGAGGGCTGCATGGTGGAGGGGACCTGGGGGAGGGTTTGTAAAACAATGAAAGAATCTTTTCTTTTACTTTTCCATAATTTTTGGACTCATGTACTTGTTAGTCAAATTTGTGTCTTCTAGGTTGCAACACCCCCATGATACATCTTGAAGGATATGTACATGTACAGCCAAGCACAATCAATAAGAGTGCATCTGAATTCCAAAATCAATCTCCATAATAGTCTATGTGTTTCCTACTGCCAAAGGGGCCCTTTAGAGTAGTGAGAGAAGATCTTCACCCTGAAACCCACAGCGTCCCTTTTCAGCAGGAAGTAGCTAAGAGAATACGCCATCCCCTTTTCCTTATGACTCAGGGTGAAGTCTCTCTCAGGGAGGAGTGATAGGGAATGGCAAAGGACACACTGACAAAGAAGATTAATCAGAACTGGCTTTGACAAGCACTGTGGCATTTGGACAAGAACAAACTGGGAGGAGGGTAGAGAGAATAGTGCAACAATGAATGAGTGGAAGCCCAAAATCTCTGTAAATGTTTATGAAAATTAATAAAATATAATTATAGAAAAAAAAAGAGAAAGGTTTTATCTGTTGTTCACAGGGGCACTATGAGTTGCAGTCAACTCAGCTGTACCTAATAGCAACACCAACTTAGTTGTTGGCCAGTCAAGACAAGTAAATCTGTAGAGTGGCCTCTTTACCAGATGCCAGTGGTATTTAGCTGAGTGTTAGAGAGAGGGCTGGGCTGGACGTGGGTACATGGGGAGAGGCGGGAACAAACAATTGAAAGACAGAGCAAAACTCTTGAAATTAGCTTAGAGGAGATAAATTTCTGCTGAAGCCTCTAGAAAACATCAGTGTACAGGTGCTCCCGCTGACATGAGGGGCTGTTGTTATTGTTAGGTGCCATCGAGTTGACTATGACACACAGAAACTCTATGAAAACCTTGTCCTGTCCTGCACCATCCTCATAATCTCCGATACACTTAAGCCCACTGTTCCAGCCACTGTGCCAATCCATCCTGTTAGGGGTCGTCTTCTCTTTGCCTCCACCTTTCCCAACATGATGTCTTTTTCCAAGGACTGGCCCTTCCTGTCAACATGCCCAAAGATGAAGGTTCTCCATCAACAATCTGATTGTGCATCCTGCAAGACTGACGACCGTTCCAGAAATATGCCCATGGAAATATTTCCCACACAATATTTGTACACACACTTACTGAGACATAGACACATTTCAGAATGGAGGCACTCCTATCAGATGTGAGAATGAGGGAACCAAAGTGTGTTCCTAGGATGCAGAAGGCGAGGAGACAAAGTGTCGATTCGTGGGAAGAATGTGTCAAGAAGTGGACAGTTTGCCAAAGAGTGTTCGCAACTGTAATCGTGCATGACCACAGGAGCTGGCACCATTCCCTCCCTCCCTGCCAAGTGGCCAACCTTAACATTCCAAAGGCATCCAGCCTGAAGCAGATCTTATCTATCATCAATCATTAACCTTATTAGGGGTTCAGCTGTGACTACCCAAAATATTTGTCTACCTGACTGCATTATGTAAACATACTGTGTGATCCTAACCTCCAAGATGTCAATGTGGCAGGCGTAGAGGTATTATATAATTCTGTAATCATCTCCCATGATGCAACCCGAGATGTGGTCAGCTAGTCACGGAGATTGAGGGGATGCCTAACCTTTACTCTAGTCATAGCTGTGGCCTCATGGAAGAGGTGTTTCCTTGGAGTGTGCCCTTTGTCACCTTTTGTGTTACAAGCAATAAAAGGAAAAGGAAGTGAGCAGAGACGAGAAGAAGCTCAGTGCCACCAAAAAAGAAGAGTTAGGCGTAGAGCGTGCCATTTGGGTCCAGGGTCCTGTGCTGGGAAACTCCTGGAAATGGGACACACAGAGGAAGTTGTCCCCTCGAGTCGGAACGCTGTATTTGGACTTCTAGGCTCCTCATTTGTGAAAGCAGATCTGAGAGGTGAACAATGAATAAGGATGAGTAAGGAGAATCAATGCCTTTATGTTGTGGTATTGGTGAAGAATTCTGAATATCCCATGGACTATTGAAAGAACAGATATGCCTTGGAAAGGTGCAGCCAGAATGCTCCTTAGAGGCAGGGACGGTGAAGCTTCATCCCACATACTATGGGCATCTTGTTAGGAAAGGCTATTCCTTGGAAAGGGACATGATGCTTGGAAAGGTTGAGAGTTGGGAAAAGAGAGGAAGACCCTCAATCAGATGAATTGACACAGGGACTGTGACACTGGGGTCAAGTATGCCAGAGTTGCCACGTGGGTGAGTTTGACTACCAAATATTTATTCTTTGACAAGTTGTTGTCAGGTGTCATTGAGTCAAGCATGACTAACCATGACCCTATGAAAAGAAATGTGCAGCCTGTCCTATCACTGTGACATCTCTGTTAGAGCAGCCCAAGAGAATCCCCTTTGTCCCTTCTTTTGTTCTCTGTTTATAAATCCCTCTGCCAAATAAGAATTGATGTCATTGAATTGTGGACTTGATAAAGAATATGGAATATACCACAGACAGTCAAAAAACGCAAACAAATTTGTCTTGGATGAAATTCAGCTGGAATTTCCTTAGAAGGAAATACAGTGAGTCTCAATCTGACACACTTTAGATAAGCTATTAGGAGGGGCCAGGGTCTGAAGAAGGACATAATGCTTGGAAAAATGGAGCATCAGCTAAGGAGAAGACACTCAACAAGACAGCTTGGCATGAGGGCTGCAGCATAGACATAAGCAGAAAAGAAATTGTGAGGATGGTGTGAGATCAGGCAGGGCTCCATTCTGTTGTCATTAGAGGCCCTGTGAGCCAAGCTGACTCAAAGGCACCTAACACCACTGCCCCTTGAAGGTGGAAGATGAACCTCGGGAAGATTTCAATATAGAATGTTTGTAAATCTGCTGTTAGGGACCTCTCCAAAGTACTAAAGAGCAATGGTGTCACTTTGGAGACTAAGGTGGGCCTGATGCAGGCCATGGTCTTTGCAATCACTTGCTATGTGTCAGAGAGCTGGACAATGACTAGGGAGGATAGAAGGAGAATTGACGCCTTTGAGCTGTGGTGCTGGAGAAGAGTGTTGAGGGTACCATGGACTGCTAAAAACGAACAGGTTCATCCTGGAGAGGGTTAATCCAGGTTGCTCCTTGAAGACAAGGATTCTGAAGCTTCGTCTAACATACTTTGGACAGGTTGCAAGGAGGGACCGGTCCTTGGAGAGGGACGTCATGCTTGAGAGGGTGGAGGGACAGCTCAGGTGGGGAAGCCCCTTGGTGAAGTGGATTGATTCAATGACTGGGGTAATCAGAGTGGGAGTGTCAGAGACAGTGAGATTGGCACAGGACAGAGCAGGGTTTAGGGCTGCTATACATAGGGTCTCTATGAGTCACAAACAACTCGACAGCACATAACAACAACAACAACAACAGCAACAACAACAACAACTGTCACTCAGTGCTTTCCAGCCTGGGCTTATTACTCCTTAAGGCAACTCTCTTTCCCTCCAAACACAGTACATGATTTCTTTCTTCAGTGAGCATCTCCCATGTTTTCCCCGGCACTGCTAGGCAACTTTATACCGAGTGTGACAGAATCTCATAACATCTGAGTGTTAGGAGCTCTTATTCAATCTGTTAAACAGAGAATGATTTAGAGAATCTAAGTGACTTTTTCTAGATCCCACAGCCAAATAGTCATTCTAATCAGAAAGACAGAACAGCTTCATTATCTGTGCTAAAGGAAATCCTTCCTGAAGAGACACAGCGTTACTTACCAGGATGGGTTCCTGGCAGTTCCCAGGGGGCTGTAGGCAGTGATGATGATGTCATGTTGCTGGCAAAATTTCAAGAGTTTTGGCTGGGTGAAGTATGGGTGGCATTCAACCTATGTGATTCCATTGGACAGCAAAGCATAAAATAAAATCTTTAGATGAATGTGATTTTACACAGCCTTTAAGAAAAGTCTTCAATGAAACCATCATGGATAACAAAGAAAATTGTCAATATTTTTCCCCAACAAGAGAGTATACATTGTTAGTATGCTGGTCAGATTAATTAGAACAAAGTTGGTGAGGATGTCATCTGTGGGTTTATTCCCAAACAGTTAGGGAACAAATTTAATTTTGTATTAACAAGCACTGTTTAACACGCAGTGTTTGAAAGTGGATAAATCCAATTATCTATAGTAAACATTCCAGCAAATATAATTTTCTCAAGCAAACACACATCACTGTGAGTTTCTGAGTACAGTCCTTCTAAGTTGAAATCTCATCCCCTGTCCGTCAGTGTGTCACTGTACTGTGCTGTGTGTGGGTTACTATGACACTGGATGCTGCATCACCAGTATGTTAAACACCAACAGGGTCACCCGTAATGCACACTTTCCAGTGAAGCTCCTGGACTAAGATGGGCAAGAAAGGTCAGCATCTTCTTCCAAAAACCAGCTGTTGAAAACCCTAAGCATCACAATAGGCTATTGTCCACCAGATCCAAACATGTGCATGATCACAAGGATGCTGTGAGACGGGGCAATGTTCCGTTTGTGTACACCCCGGTGTATATTGTTATTGTTGTTATGTGCCGTTGAGTCGCTTGCGACTCATAGTGACCCTGTGTACAACAGCCCTAAACTCCGCTCTGTCCTGTGCCAATCGCACCGTCTCTGACACACCCATCCCGATTATCCCAGTCACTGAATCAAATCAATCCACCTCATAGAGGGCCTTCCCCTCCTGCGCTGTCCCTCCACCCTCCCAAGCATGATGTCCTTCTCCAAGGACTAGTCTCTCCTCACAACATGCCCAAAGTATGATAGACGGAGCCTCAGAATCCTTGCCTCCAAGGAGCCACCCGGTTTAACCCTTGTGTATACACAGGGTCTTTCTCTGGGATTCCCATCACATCTGGGCATTTTCTCCTGATGCCATCTCATTCGGTTCTTAGATTCTCTTCGTCTTCTTTCTTTCTTCCTTCTGATTGACCTCTGTCTCCCCAAATCCCACCATCCTTGCCTTTCAGGAGCACCCCAGGCGCACTTCGTCCGGTACAGATTGCTGGCTCTTTTGGCAGTGTACGGGATACTCAATACTCTTCACCAACACCACAATCCAAAGACATCAGTCCTTCTTAGGTCGTCATTATTCATTGTTCAACTTTCACGTGCATGCCAAATGACTGAAGATACCGTGGCTTGGATTAGGAACACCTTACGGTGTAAAGTGGCATCTTTTCTGTTTAGGACTATGAAAGGCCTTTGCCAGCAGATACAGCCAATGCAATGTGTCTTCTGAGTTCTTAACGCTGCTTCTGTGGGTACTGAGTGTGGATCCGAGTAAAATGAAACAACCTGAAATCCTTGACAACTTCAACTTTTTCTCCATTTATCATGATGTGCGTGGCAACATTGCCTTTTAAAGGATACTATTTCAGCTGTTGTCATGACATGGCTTATACGTTGTCCTTTCTGTTTGAGATTGGACTGTGCTGTCCTGCGTTGGCAAAGACAGCTCAACAACCAGCATGATCCTAATATTTGAGTATTCACTCAGTCCCAGAGCATGTTAAACCCTCATGCTGTTTTATGAAGTAGACAAAGAATGCTATCAATATCTGTGTTTAACAGAGCAGATAACAATGCTTTTTTGTGATTAAAGATAAATCCCCTTAGTAGACTTAAAACCTCCAAACAGTAAACAATATTCACTTGTAATTTCACACTCTAGAGATAACTATTACTAAAATTTTACTATATTTCTTTCCAGGCTTTTTTCTATGTGCATGTTAAGAAAATAGAATCACGTCATATTGTATATTACATTTTATATTTTGGCTTCCCTCCTTTAATAACATAGTCATTTTTTTCCCTAAAAAATGATTTAAGATCTTTTGTTAGGTTTGATTATTTAATAATTTTATATCTTAATTATTCATATTTATGTTGTTAACACTTTTTGCCTTTATAAATAATACTGCGACAAGCACAAGGAAACCTGGTGGCATCCTGTGTTAAAAGTTGGCCTATTAACCAAAAGATCAGCATTTCAAAACCACCAGCCACTCCACAGGGGAAACATGAGGCAGTCTGCTCCCATTAAAGCTTATGACCTCAAATACCTGAGGGATGGGCATCATGTGTCTGATTCAATGGAGCAGCAGTAAGTGTGGTCCTGGTGACAAATGAGCAGACAGGAAGACCTAGTTCCAGTTTGGAGGCACATCTCAGAAATGACTCAACAAATGGTTTGTTTGTTGTTGCTTTTAACAAATTGAATGTTGATGGCAACCTTGCATTAAGCAAACTTATCAGCACCATTTTTCCAATTGTTGTTGTGTACTGTAGAGTCATGGAGAGCAGGGTACTGTAGAGAACCAACCCATAGCTGACCCTCTGGCTGGTTTTCAGAGGCAGTTAATCTTATGGGAGGAGACTGCCCATCGTTCTCCCACAGAGCAGCTGGTGGTCTTGAACTGCTGCCTTTGGGATTGCAGTGTAGCTTCTTTCCACTAGGCCACGGGAGCTCCCTATGCCTCTGTGTTACATTTTTGGTGATTCTCATACTATTTCCTTCTTTTCCATCATGGCACCACACACCTAATAGGCTAGAGTGAGCGTCATGATCACTTTCTATGCACCAAGAAACCAAGAGAATGAGCAGTGCAGGACCAACTCTGCGATATCTCTGAGGCACGCCAGCGCAAGTCTTTCTGCTCCTTGTGACTTCATCTCAATAGGAAAGATTCTAGAAGCAGATGACTTTGTACATTTTTTTAAATTTTGTACATTTTTAAGGATCTTGACAAACGGCTTTCCAGGAAGGCTGAGCTAATTTGCACATTCAGCATTTCATCACTTGCTCACGTGGAGTATTAAGCAAACCAAAGTGCAGGCTTTGCTAACTTCATGCACAACACAGTGTTGCACTTATATTTAGATTTTTCTAGTGACTAGGTTGTGTGCCGTGGCTTCAGAAGCACCCCACAGCTGACTCTGGTGGCTTTTCAGAGGCAGTTAATTGCATAGGAATAGACTGACCCTCCTTCTCCTAATGAGAGCTGGTGGATTTGAACTGCATGCCTTTGGGATTGCAGCACAGTTTCTTACCATGGGGCTACCAGAGTTCTCTCACAATTACTAATGAGCTTGAATGTTGGGGTTTTTTTTTTCATTTCTCACATTTTAAGTTGTCTTCTGTGAATTTATGTTTATTTCTGTTGCTTATTTTTCTATTGTGCCTTAATATTTTTTCATTTATTTTTATTAGCTTTTTAAGTCATGTAATTCATTACATATTTAAGATAATTCCATATCTGTTTTCTTTTGTGTGTTTTTGATATTTTCAGAGTTTAACATTTTCATACTATTAAATCTCCATTTTAATTTTTTCATGGCTTCCTTTCTATCTTTCTCTCATTACGTTCTAGTTAATTTTGACTCACAGCTGACCCTCCACTGGGTTTTTAGAGGCCATCAGTCGGTCACATGGGAATAGACTTTCTTCCTTGGAGTCATGGCTGCATTAGAACCGTCAGAGAAGAGTCTTGGGTTAGCAGCACTACTCAGTATAGTCTGTGCTGCCAGAGCTTTCTGTCTACAGTTCCAGATAACTAAAATTCTCAGCTAATAATCATAAGAATGACTTTTTCTTGTATTTTAAAAAACCCTGATTAAAGAATTATTATAGGATATGATACCAAGCAAAGTTCTGTATTTGTTTCTGAATAACTAGCTATTCCCCTACCCTGTCGTTTTTGAGTACTGTTGAAAAGGAATTGACCCACAGCTGGTCCTCCAGAGGATTTTCAGAGGCAGTTAATCTTGAGGGAGGGGATTGCCCATCCTTCTACCATGGAGGAGGGGGTGGCCTCGAGCTGCATGCCTTCAGGATTGCAGTGCAGTTTCTTGACACTAGGCCACCAGAGCTCCCCTCTACTTACTGAGAAAATTTACTCCTTTACCATTAGTGTTTACAGCTGAGTTTTCTTTAAGATTCTAATTATACTTGAGCCTACTTCTCAGATGTCTGCTTTTCTCTATTTACTTGCACGCTGGTTTTTGCAGGAAACGTCCATTATTTTAAATATACTCTAATACATCTAGCAAGTCTAGTTCTCCTTGGTCTGCACGTTTCTGTTGAATCACATCAGGTGTAAGTATTATTCTTCAAAATACATGCATGTAGGCACTCATAATATGAATTTAGAAATAGAAATATGCCTACCTTTGTGAGGCAACATTAACAGTATGATTTTAGAAATCTAAGTCATTGGAAAAGTTTTTGGAACATTTCTGAACGCAGACATAGAAATTTAGAAGTATGTGAAGAATGTGGTCAATAACCTCTAAGTTGACTGACCCCGTACACTGTGATCAAAGGAAAAACATAGTTAACCTCTGTAAGCTCACCTGGGCATCCCACTCTATAAATGGCCTTCTTACCTCTAACCTTAAAGAAAGAATGGCTAATCTCTAGTTTTTGAGGTCATATTTGTTCTTTTAATTTGAAGCTGCATTAAAGCATTCACATATAAACCCTGCATTTCTGGTCACTCCCTGAGGGAAGGAAGGGGTGACAACTCCCTCCAGGATCTGACTTCCTTAAAAAACCCAGACTCCATCAAAGTCTGTACCTCGTGCCCTAGTTGGGAGGGACTGTGTTCTAGCTGTGTTCTTTGCAAGGCTATTACTGAGGATGAAGGTTTGAAAGCCAAGATTTGGACTCTAGCCACTGAACTAACACTGTAATTGTTCATTCTGATTCTCAGGTTTGAAATGAACATTGTGAGGTCTTCCTCGCATGCTGTGCTATGACTTCCTTGCAATAGACCACATGAGTTTCTGCCATGTCAAATTTGAGTGTTTATTAGTTCCACAGTCTTTTAACTTTCACCAAATAACTAGATGGGATCATGCAAATGAGATACTTGTGGCCCACCAAGAAGATTGGACAGTTAGCCAATAATGCAAATACTGTTCATGGCATCCTTGTGGTGGTGAGATCTCACAAATAAAGTGTATGAAACCCTAAGAAGAGTATTAATTTTGTCGACCTGCTAGGTTTAAAATGAACCATTGTAGAGGTGGATGGAGGGCTGGACTAAGAAGGAAAAAAAAGATGAGAGCACAGTGTGTCCTTTTGATCCAGAGTTCTTGTGCTGAGAACCTCCTAGAACCAAGGGACACAGAGAGAGCATTACGAAACCAGCAATGATGCTAGACAATGAGAGGTAGTAACAGAGAAAAAGGGGCAGAGAAGTAGCAGTGGCCAAGGCAGCATAACCAGAGAGCAGCAGGAAGGAGGATGGTGGGCATCCCAACCCACTGAGCAAGAGAACTGAGTGGGAGGTTTGCTACCAGAATGGAGTATCTCTGGATAATTACTGCAAGAACTAAAGAGTTTTCTAACACTTACCAGAGCAAAGAGGAGGCACAGCTAAGAAGCAGCTGTCCCGACAAAAAAACCCATATCTTGAGTAGTTTCTGATCCTGCATTGTAACCTGTTATTCTAAAAAACCCATAGCCATGAGTATGGTCTGTGAGTTCTGTGTGGCCAATGCAATTAGTTAGCAAACGCAGTAAGAGTGTTGTGGGAGAGATAGCTGGTGTCAGAAAGGATGGAAAGATTGGAGGATGGAGGCATGCCTGACTGCTGCACCCTAGGAACCAACCTTGGACTAGCGACCTTGATCCTCTCTTTCCTTGAAGTTATTGACCTCACCATGCCACTTTTAATTTCCAGGATCAAAGTCCTATAAGATGCTCTTCATTAGTGTTCTTCTTAAAAAATATTTTTATTGTTTCTGCCTGGATTTGAGCTTTCAAACATTTTCCTAAGAGAAGTCAAATGACTTGCCTAGGGGCTCGTGTCTGAACAAAGTGGAAGTGCCACAAGACCTCCTGACTTCCACCTCACGGTTCTTCCTATTAAGTAATCATTAGACTACCCACCCCCCACAAGGAGGTGGTACCTGGTTGATGACAGGCTTGTATTTCAGCCCTGGTTTGTTGAGGATGAGCTCCAGCTGTCTTCGGTTGAAGTTGGACACGCCAAGGGATTTCACCAAGCCAGCATCTTTGCAAGCTTCCAGAGCCTGTGTGTACATATGAACAAGTCAAGAAGTCAACAAGCCTCAAAAGATGCAAGAGTGAAGACTTTGGGGAAGGGTATCTGTGAATTATTTAGGGAGGAAAGTTCCTGAATATGTTAATAGGTATTTGGGGGAGTTTGGTGAGTTGAGAGGGAGGCAGGAATTCTGGGATTAAATGAATTTTGAAAATCTCATACATTGTATTGTATCCTTATGTTTTCACAACATAGGGCAGCATATTAAACATTATCCTACTCTTAAAATATGTTGAGGCTTTCCTTACAGCATATTCACTTGATCAATATTTGTAAATGTTGTGCTTTATTTAAAAAAATTCCATTTTCTTATTTGTGTCTACAATTCTCTAGATAGGTAGAAGACAGAGGAAGTAGAGGGAGATAGATAGATAGATAGATAGATAGATAGATAGATAGATAGATAGATAGATAGACAGACACATAGCAACATGCATAGAGATAAGACTTATTTTAAGAACTGCAGAGCAAAAATTTCAGTTTCAAACCTAGTGTACCTGACTCAAGCCATTGTATTTTCAAATTCTTACTAAAAATGTGAAAGTTGTTCAAGAAGTAAAGACCAGTGAATGACTTTGACTTGTGGTGTTGGCAGAGTACCGAATACCCCATGGACTGTCAAAAGAACAAATCTGTCTTGGAAGAGTCCAACCAACATTCTCCTTAGGAGCAGGGTCAGTGAAACTTCATCTCACATACTTTGGGCATGTTGTCAGGAGGCACCAGTCCTTGGGAAAAGCCATCAGGTTGGGAAAGTAGAGGGCCAGTGAAAGAAAAGATGACCCTCCACAAGACAGACTGACACAGTGACTTCAGCAAAAGACTTAGCCTGGGAGAAATTGTAAGGACGATGCATGATAGGACATTTGGATCTGTTATTCGTAGGGTGACTAAAAGTTGTAGCAACAACACACAAAGTATAACTAACTTCTTGGTTTCTCCAAAACTGAAAAGAATTATGTCCGAAATCTTTCACTATAATGGTGCCTTTATTAATGTTTTCCTGTAACTCTAACAATTTTTCTTTTATATATTTTGAAGATATTCTATTTGTATATACGTTTAAGGTTACTCTATCTCCTTGGTTAATTAAATATATTACCAGTCTTCACAGCTCTGTCTTAGAAGAATAGAAACCAGGGTGCCTCTTAGAGGCAAGGATAGTGAGACTTTATCTCACATATTTTAGGCATGTTACAGGATGGGCCATTCTCTGGTGAAGGACACCATGCTTGGAAATTTAGAAGACCAGTGAAGGAGAAGAAGACTCTCAACAAAATAGATTGACACAGTGACTTCCCCAGTGGGAGTAAGGACAAGGGAGATGGTGAAGAATGAACAGGATCTGGCAATTTTGATTTGTTGTGTACAGGGTCACAAGGACTTGGTTGACTCAATGGCAGGTAATAACTTTATAATCTAACAATATTCTTGATTTCTACATCTATACTATCTGTTATTAATATAACTATAGCAACTTTTTCTGGTATTACATATTTTCCTTTTCCATCTTTTAAATGCAAATTTTACGTGTCCTTATTCTTAGGTATCCTTTATTGTGATGATTATTTTTTTCATGGAGGGGTACAATAATATGCAACTTGTCCTTGTCACTCCCTGACACCCCTTCCAAACCCCATATCTTCTCTAGGAGTGGTACCCCAGTGGGATCTGTGTAGAGGCAAGAGTGGTGAATGGGATTTGACTAGAGGTATCCCTCCCTCTCTGTGACCTGACCCAAAAACCTCCTCCTCAAGGACTTTTTGTTGTCTTTCAGAACGATCAGCATTGCCAATGCCAGTATTTTTATTAGTGTTAACCTGGTTTGTCTTTGTCTCCAAGAAACACTCTAGCTGCACTTTCTCTAAGACATATATATCTGTTTGTCCTTTTGGCAGTCCACGAGTTATTTGTTTTTCCAACGCCACAACTCAAACTTCAAACAAACTCTTGTTTGAAGCAGTTGGATTCTGGAAGGTAGGTTGTGTCAAGTGTGGGCTGTTTGGTCTTTTTTATTTAATTAACAATTGGGTGTGAACAAATTGGTCTTTCTTTTTAAAAAAATTAATTAACAATCAAGTGTGAGCTGTTTAGTTGGGTTTGATTTAATAATTAATAATCAGTTATTGGCTAAAAGCCTTTTATTTAAACTAATTAGGAGCCAGGTGACAAGGCCTTTATGATTAAAAGTTGGTTGGGTTGGTGTGAAGACTGATTTGATATTAGAAGTACTGTCAGTTTGTTGTGTTCAGGGGGGAGAACATTATTCTAATTAGTACAGCACTTGTCTGTCCATTTACTGTATTGAGATAACTTGTGGGTTGCTGTGATACTGAAAGCTATGCCACTAATGTGTCAAATGCAACAATAGTTATCCATGGTATACAAGTTTTAGTACAGCTCTCAGGCTAATACTGACTAGGAAGCAGGATTTGCCATCCACTTTTTAAACAACAGGCCTCTGAAAACCCTATGATTAGCAGAGGAACACGAATGGTTATGTATTAGTGATAGAGCCCAAATTGGAAATCAGTTGAAATGAGGACAAATAATGGCAAACATCCTTTAATAATTGGAACATGGAATGTACATAGCTTGAATGTTGAAAAACTAGAAATTGTGAAAAATGAAATGGAATACTGGGCATTAGTGAGATGAAATGGACTAGCTTTGGCCACTTTGAATCAGATAATCACATAATATACTATTCTGAGAATGAGAAATAGAAGGAGAATGGTGTTGCATTCATAGTAAAAAAAGTCAATTTTAAGTTCTTTCCTGAAATATTATGTTGTGAGTATCTATGCCAGGATGTTTGGAGGACAGTTGTCTGGCCAGTGGATTGGAAGAGGTCCATATTTGATCCCAATCCAAAAAAGGGTGATCTAATAGAATGAGGAAGCTGTTGAGCAATATCACTATCACATGCAAGCAAAATACTGCTGAAGATCACTCAAAAACAGCTATAGTAGTACATAGTTCAGGAACTGCCAGAAGTTCATGCAGCATTTAGAAGAGGCCATTGCACAAGGGACATCATTACTGATGTCAGATGGATCTTGGCTGAAAGAATAGCAGAAGAATGTCTATTTATGCTTTATTGGCTATGCAAAGGCATTTGACTGTGTGAATCATAAGTTATGGCTAATATTAAGAAGAATGGAAATTCCAGAGCACTTAATTGTGCTCATATGAAACCTATACCTAGACCAAGAGGCTGTTGAGAACACTGAATAGATTAAAATGAAGGAAAGTGTGTGTCAGGGTTGTATTCTCTCTCCATACCTATTCAATCTGTATGCTGGGAAAATTATTCAAGAAGTTGGACTCTATGAAGTGGCCTGTGGCATCAGAATTGGAGGGAGACTCATCAATAACCTGTGATATACAGACAAAAAAACCTTGCTTGCTGAAAGTGAGGAGGATTTGAAGCATTTTGCTGCAGAAGATCAAAGAATACAGCCTTCAATATGGATTGCATCTCAATGTCAGGAAAACAAAGATTCTTACAACTGGACCAATAGGCAACATCATAATAGATGGACAAATTGTCAACAACTTTGTCTTACTTGGATCCACAATCAACACCTTTGGTACCAGCAGTCAGAAAATCTCCAACCTTACTATTTGTTTTCTATTTTTCCCATCTACTCTTCCCCCTTTTTCTTCTTTTCCTGGCTTCTTATAGATTTATTTTTATTTTTCCATTTTGCCTCTTTCATTGCTGTGCTAGGTAAAACCAGCCTCTCTTTATCTTTGATATTCTGAATTTTCACTCTAATATGTCTGTTTATTGGCTTACTTTTATATTTTCTTCTTATCTGTATCTGCTGGGTATTTTTTTTTCTCCCAAAACTACTTCTCCTCCTACTTTCCTGTCCTAGTGAGAATCCTTTTGTGTTGTAACTGAAATGTTTCATTTTCTCTTTTATGCCACTTACTACTTCTTTCATTAAAGTTTTCTTCCTCATATTTCCTTCTTCCTATCTGGAGATTTTTTCTTTCTGATCTTCCAATTTTATAAAATTTCTCCTTTTTACCTTTCATACTATTTATTATCACTAGCATATATATTCTCTTAAAAAACCCTCCAACTCATTGCTATCAAGTTGGAACTGACCCATAGCTGACCCTCCATCCAGCAGGTTTTCAGAGGCTATAAATCCCATGGAAGAAGGCTGCTCATCTTTCTCCCTCAGAGCAGCTGGTTCAAGCCTCCAGAGAGTTGCCACCATTGGGTCAGCAGCATGACTCCCTGTGGACTACTCAACCGGAGCTTCTTGTTGTTGTTGTTGTTGTTAGGTGCCATAGAGTTGAGTACAACCCATAGCAACCCTATGAACAATGGATCTGAGCCCCGTCCTATCCCTATCCTTCGCCATCCGCACACACACCAGAGCTTACTACTGTTATTCTAATTTTAGTTTCTTAAACAGTTTTTATTTTATTACATTTTTGATGCTTTTATTTTTTTTAATTTTTATTTTATTTATTTGTGTGTGTGCCATCAAATTGGATCTGACTGATACAGTAGGAGATTGTCCCTCCTTCTCCAGCAGAGCATCTGGTGGATTTGAACCATATACCTCTAGGATTGCAGTGCAGCTTCTTGCCACTAGGCCACCAGAATTCCCTTCTTGATGCTTTTAATATATTAACTGGCTAATTTGGAAATTCTTGGTCCTCATCCCTCAAACAACTACATAGGTCAAATCAACAAGTGTGACTTCCAGGGGGAAACATACAACCACAACCTCAGAAGCAAACAGTTAAAAATGCTTCTTCTTTAATACCTCAGAGTGTTCTTACTGTTTTTCTTCATTTTCCTACTCTTGTCATCTTGGGAGAAAAGCCAGCAATTCAACTAGTTAGTGTCTAAAAAACAGAAGCAGAATTGCTTTCCAGCTTTTCATGTTAAAAAAACAGTTGTTTCTTTCTAAAAATTCCATATAAAGAAACTTTTAAAAATCTGTGAATTAATCACATTTCTAAGTTTTGCAATTATTGACGTAACTTCTTTCCTCCTTTCCAGCCTATCTTCCCTCTTTTCTGTGGGTTCTTCTCTTCCAATTAAAATCAGAGTTGGAGTTTTGAACATCTGTACTTTTTGTTAGAAAAGCCTGTTCTGGCTGTTCATTTCCATTGGTTGTAAAAGCTACATACACGTCACCACAAGTCTGACAGGAGTAAGTGGATCAGTCCTCAAATGCAGTCTTTTAAAACAAGAGGTTCACTTGAACTTACCTCCCAAGTGGCACATAAGTCAGTCTTGTGATATAGCCATTGACCATTCTCGTCTTTAGGGTAGAATTCATCTCCAGGCTGGAAAAAAGAACACGTATGTTTTTAACTCTCATTGTCATCAAGCCAGAACCAACTCCTAGCTGACCCTGTAGCAGGGTTTGGAAGCTGGACAGTACGCCTCAGGGGAGAAGATCTCCCAGCTTCCTCACTTGGAGTCGCTGGTGGATCTGAATGACCAGGGATGTGCAGTTTAGTGGTTAGCAGCACAGTCCCCATGGACTACACCAAGAGCTCCGTTTGTTTCTGTCTAGAAATTGAACTTAGGTCATTTCAGTTGCCAGTATAGCTCTAGTCCTGGGGAAGCCGTTCTCTACTCTTTCTCCAGATTAACTGATCCTGTGAGGTTTGCATGGGCTATTCAGCTTCCACTCTCAGTCATCAGGCCAGTCTATCACCCATGTCCTTGGAACAAAGACCAGAACAGGACCCAAGCAGGGGTAACCAGTATTTCCTCATGAGGTTTCACGTACAGTCTCTTTTGCAAAATTCTCTGGTTGTTCTGACAATGTTGGCTTGGATGACAGCAGTCATTTTACCATCACATGAAAAGAAATTTTTGAGAGTGAAACCAAGCAGAACAGGACAAATGGGCAGATTATACAGTTTTAACTTCTGGATCCTAGATGCTCCTTGAAATTCTTTGATCCCTTTTCACTGAAGACAATGTGAATTGGATCTCAACCATTTGTTAACAAAATACTGACTAGTACAGAGACCTTGGTGTGCTGCTAATGGTAGCCCTAAAAATGTGGAATTAGACAGGTCAACATGGAATTGTGGGAAGTTAGGATGTTCTCACCTACAGCTGTGAGCTGGCAGTTTCTGCTCAACAGCCACCACTCTGCAGTGGGCTGACACCTAGTTAGTCACCACTTTTCTGTCTCTTGGAACTCAGACAATAGGTCAACTCTGGCTGGAGCTTTAGGGGACCAAGTAGAAGAACACTGGGCGTTAGAATTTGTTGGTCAATTTTCAGCCTCTGTTCAAGGCTCATAGGAAAATCGATATATTTGGTGTTAATGAGATGTTTAAAAGCAGAGAGAAGTAAGATGGTGCTTTGCCAAAAGAGGTATTTTCTGCATCTGGGTAAAAATCCAATATGGTAGCAGGTCAGATTCAGACCTTGTAGAGTTGGAAAAGCCAGTGCCAGTGCCAGTGCCAGCAAGAAGATCAGGACCTAGTGGGGAAATAGACTTTCAAAGAACCTACTTCCCAAGGTCCCTGTGAAGCCAAGGGCTTGGCCATTGGCCCTACCCAACCATGGTACTCTGTCTGAATGATCCAATATGAGGTAGACTGTGGCAAGAAACGCACCATCCACCTTCCCACCCCATTCTCCTGTTCAGTATTACTCAAGTCAGAGCTCATGTTGGATGCCACAGGGCTGGGTGGCCAAGCACAACAAGCAGGCTCTTCACCAGCAGACCAAGAAGAAACCCAGTGGCCACGGATTTGATGTAAGAAACCTTATTTTATAAGATTTTTAGCTTTGCTTGCTCATTCATGGTGGGCAGTGAATTTATATAAAGCATGATTTTAGAGGAAACTGTCTTGTCCGTGAACTCCTGACATAACTGAAAAAGGACTATAGTTACCAAGGCAACTGTGGAGTTCTTTGACTCTATGCCTATGTGAAGAAGGGGGTGAGAGGGGAGTTTCCCCAAAGTCTGACGTGATAACAAGGAGAGTCAATTAGTCAACCCTTCCAAAGAACAGAATAGGGGCAATCAGGTACCTGAAGGAATCTCCCTGCAGTGAAGGTCCTTGCTCTTTCTGACCAGCAGCATCTGGTACCCCTGTGGACAAGCAGTCAACCTCACTTCTTAATTTCCACTATGAGATTGCAAAGCAGTTTACTGCTGTTCAGCCATGTATCTTGAGTATATCATTGCGTGAAGAAATTGACCTGGAATCCACACATACAGAAACTGCCATGGAAGACTGCATTTGAACCAGGGGCATAAGCATCTTGATCAACGTTGTGTTGTTAAGTGCCGTTGAGTCGGAGATAACTCACAGCAACACTATGAACAAAAGGCTGAACTTGTATAACTTTCATTGTTTCTCCAAGTCCACAAGGTTTCCAGAGGCAAGCTATTTCGGAAGTGGATGCCACTCCTGCTTCCAAGCTAGTTTAATCGGGGAAGTTCCACTAAACATTGTCCACCATTATCGCATTTGACACATCAGTGTCACAGTGTTCAGCTTCACAGCAACCACGAGTTACCTCTGTACCGCAAATGGACAGACCAGTGCTGTTACCACTTAGAAAAATGTTTGACCAAAAACAATTAAAACCAGGCCTGAGGGTCGCAGACTAAAATCACCCACCTTTGGCTTAGTAGCATCACTTTTTGTCCACGAGGCCAACTGAGCTCTCTCTATGTTAAGTGCCATCGAGTCGTAAACGACTCATAGCGACCCTATGAACGAAAGACCTGAACACTTGTATAACTTTCATCGTTTCTCCAAGTTCATAGCGTTTCCAAAGGCAAGCTATTTTGGAAGTGGATGGTCAAGGAGTGATCCCAAACCCTGACTCTTCTCTGGATTGTCTCTCTTTGGAGCAGTGGAGGATTGAGAACATTTGTTGTTGTATATATTATTAACATATTATGCTGTGTGGAAGCATATTCTTAACTGTGTGAATGGGAATAAGGCACAGTTGCTTGTCAAGGGACCATAGGTTAGTTTGATGGAGAGGGCTAAATTACAGTTGTGAAAACACGTGATAGTAGAAAGTGTGTTGACGACTCAAGAAATGGGCCTCATCTCTCCAGAGACCACAAGAACTAGGTTACCTCTGGCTGCCCACCATTCTGACCAGGGCAATGATAAATAGCCCCAGATAGAAAAGGAGAAAATGAAAACTCTTCCCCTGCCCCCCCAGAAAAGTAAGACTCACTGGCTGGAAGGTTCCTAGTGAACTTTCACGGTCACCATCATGTCATACCATGGGCTGTTGAGTTGGAACTGACTCACAGCTGATCCCTCATCAGGTTTTCAGAGGCTGTGTATTGTATGGGAGGAGACTGCCTATTTTTCTTCTTAGGAGCAGCTGGTAGATTTGAACTAAGACACTTTGGGTTATCAGTTCAACTCCCTACCATTGGGCCCACCGTAACTCTGAAATACTTTTCAAATGTTGAACTGGAACTATTCCTGGAGGTCACTTTTCAACTGAATAGCAGATTGGCTCACAAAATAATCTCACCTATGCCTACTATGCTTCTTTCAAAACAAAATCATCTACATGTGACCATGGTGAACACTTATCCTAAAATAAAAAACCAAAAAAATAAGAGCAGACATGAAAGTAAGACTATCAGAAATGAAGCAGCCAGACTCATAGAATGAGAATGTTGACACCATGTGGGAATGTAACCGATGTCACAGGTTTGAAAATCGGAATAAACCCACTGTCACTGAGGCAATGATAACTAATGGTGACCCTCCATTAGGCAGCTAAGGTGATACGTCTTAACAAGAGGAGATTGCCCTTCTTGGATAAAGCTGTTGGTGGATTCTAATTGCTCACCTTTCCGTTAGCAGCTCAATACTTAAATGGGAGCCCAATTTGCTATGTCAACTTTAACCAAAAACTCAGAAAATATTAGGAAAAAACAAACACACACAGAGCCAGGTTTAAGCCTGCTATGTTCTGTCTTTCTGCCATGCACGGTCTATCTGCCTTGTATGATCTATCTGCCATGCTCGGTCTTTTTGGGCAGTTATGGGGCCGGTGCACATCTCTGTAATCTACGAGAACATAGACTTGACCGTAGATTCCGACAAGTCCTAAGATAAGGACTAGCTTCGCACATGCAGCTGCTAACTTACACCACGTAGTTTGAAGGCCTAATTAGACACCTAGACTCACCTTGAAAGCCATAGGGATTTCAATGATGTAAAGGTCAACATATTCAAGCTGAAGCGTCTTGAGTGTCTTCTCCAGGGTTGGGCGGACGAAGGTGGGCTCATGACTTGTGCTCCATAGCTGAGAGAATAAAGCGAATAAAAGATGGTGAGAAAACAAAAACTGACACCATTTGACAACAGAGAGCTCCTCGGAGGCAAAGATTATGAGGCTCTGTCTCTAACTCGGGGCATGTAGCTATGTGGGGCTCGGAAAGGGACATCATGCTTGGAGAGATGGAGGGTCAGCAAAGGAGAGGAAGACCCTCAGTGAGATGGACAGACACAGTGACTGCAGCAGTGGGCTCACATGTGTCGGAGATGATGAGGACGGCACAGGACAGGGCAGGGCTCAGCTCAGCTGTTCATAGGTTGCTCTGAGTCATACTGGACTCGATGGTACCTGACAACAACAACAACATGTCCTTTCAGACAGCTCGAGGGGCCTAGTGGTAAGTAGCTGTGCTGCAATCTCAGACTCACGCAGTTCGAATCCACCAGCTGCTCTGTGGGAGAAGGATGGGCCATCTCCTGCTGTGCAATTAAACTGCCTCTGAAAACCCACGGGAGACTCAGCTATGAGTTGGTTCCAGTTCAATGACACACAACAACAACACGTTCTTTTAAAACCTATTTTACAGTGTTTTTAATGAAGCGGTTTAGGTGCCTATTCAACAATTTCTATACAAGTCTTTCAATTACTTTCTTCACAATTTGTGAGCACTCTCCTTATTTCTAGCTTGATTGCTCTGTTTCTATGAATCTAGTTTCCCTAATTCCTTATGTTTTTATCTTTGGTTCAAAGTTATTACTGACCATTTATTCTCATACAGGTGATTTTTTTAAAAGGATCACACTCTTTAGGGTGAACGTCATTATTTCATGAGCCCACCCATTATTTAGTGAGAAGATGACCTCAGGAGTTACAGTTGAGGGTTTGATGGGGAAGCACTCTAGTCTTAGCCAGTCTAGTATGTTGTGTGTGTATGTGTGAATTTTACATGTAGGAATTTGAGGTTCTGTTCCGTAACTTTCTCCCAATTTATCAGGATTCATCTATCGTGATCTTGATCACAATGGTGATTAACAGTTGTTGTTGTTGTTGTTATTGTTGTGTACCATTGAGTCACAACCAACCCATAGCTGACCCTCTGGCAGGTTTTCAGAGGCGGTGAATCACAGGGGAAGTGCCCATCTTCCTGAAGTGGAGCAGCTGCCAGATTTGAACCACAGGCCTTTGGGTTGGCAGCACAACTCCTTCCGCCTAGGCCATGAGAACTCTGCCATCATTTAATCTTCTGGGATTAAGGTAGATGATGTAGGGGTTGGTGTGGGCTATTTGCTTGGTAGACTGCTTTTTCTCTTGAGTTTTTGGCTTCCTTCTTCCTCTTTTGCCCTGGATGGCAGGTGCATCCTGGCCCCTTTTCTACCACTCGACTGTGAGTCAGACTACCGTGGCTTGACTGCTGCTGCGATACTGGAGGTTATCCCACCAGTGTTTCAAATCCCAGCAGGGCCATGCACGGTGTACAGGTTCCAGCACAGCTTCCAGACTGAGACAGACTTGGAAGCAGGACTGGCTGGCCATCCACTGCTGAAATAGCAGGCCCTTGAACAGCCCGTGTGTAGCGGCAGACCATTGTCGGACACAGCACTGGAAGATGTCTTCCCCCATTGTCCCCTCAAAGCAGAGGCAACCTTAAATTAACGTTGTGGGTGAACTCCGCTCAGTCCACGAAGGACCTTCATTTGCTGAGGTGGCACGATTCAAAACGAGGAGGAACACCTGCAAACGTCCATTAATAGTAGAACTGTGGGATACACTAAATACCGTTAGGAAGTTCAATTCAGGTCACATGTACAGTTTGGGCTTCCAGGTTTTGTCACCAACACTGTACCCTGAAGTGAGTGCTCTGGCTGGTCCCCCTCGCTGGTCAAAGATTGAATCTGATGGGGACAGCAGGAAGTCGCTCCAAGAAGGCACCAAACAGCAATTTTAATGGCTCCCCAAAAGAGCCACTGCTCAGTGTTGCAGCAGGTATAATGTGACCAGGGTCCCAGAAACCGAATGGCTGCAAAGGTCAAAGACCCCTGACTTGCTCAGAAAGAAGGCAGGGAGAGAAGGGTCAAGGTGAAAGTAAAGATAGTTTATTAGAGAAAGTATATTCCAGAGAGAGGAGTGGGTCACTCTCTGAAGAAAGGAAGGGAATGGAATGGAGAGAACAGTGGGTTGTGAGGGTTAGGTGCTTCTAGAGCCAGTCGGCTTCCTCCTGGAGCAGACTGGACCAACAAGATTGCTGGAGGTTCCCACTCTAGTCCGTGGTGAAGTCACTGATTCTCATGCACCTAAAATGCAAATTAGATTGCTTTGGAGATGCACTTTACTGGGCATGTCAGCTTCTGAGGAATTGGCATGTTCCTTACAGGGTAGGGAGAGGCTTTCCTCCATGCTGGCTGGATAAGAACTGGCCTGTGCCTTTTGCTGGGCCTTTCCCTTTTACGGGCTCCAGCTGTGCTCTGACAGCCTGTTTGGCAAGATGACAGCAGGAGCCGCAGGCACTTCAGGATTTTAACTTTACCTTTGATTCTCCTTCTCTATGTTAAATGATATGCCCCAAATTATTAAACAGCTATCAAACTCCTAATAGTATGAATCTAGGAAAATTGGAAGCTGTAAAATTTTAAGTGGAATGCATAAAGATCATTATCCTAGGCTGAAATGTGAGCTGAAATGGACTAGTATTGGCTATTTTGAATCAAGAAATCATATCATCTACTATATCAAGAATGACAAACCAAAGAGGAATTTGTTAAAAAAAAGAAAACCACAAAACAAACAAACCAAGATCTGTCCTAAAATACAACGCTTTCAGTGATAGGATAATATCCACAAGGAAGACCTGTTAATATGGCTATTGCTCAAATTTACAACAGAAAAAAAAATGAAGCCTTTGAGCATTGTGTTGGAGAAGAGCACTGAACATCCCATGGACGGCCAAGAGAATGAACAGATATGTCTTGGAGAGGGTGCAGCCGGAGTGCTCTGTGGAGGTGAGAATGATGAGGCTTCACCTCACATACTTTGGGCATGTTGCTAGGAGGGGCTGTTCCTTGGAGAAAAACATGATGCTGGGAAGGGTGGGTGGTCGGCAAAGGAGAGGAAGACCCTCAACCAGCTGGACTGACACGGTGACTTCTGCAATGGGCTCTTGTCTGTCAGGAAGTGTGAGGATGGCACAGGATAGAACAGAGTTCAGATCTTTTGTTCATAGAGTCACTATGAGTTATGCTTGACTCGACAGCACCTATAACAAATAACAATAACAACAATAACAAATTTATGCAGAAAACATTAAGCCAAAGATGAAGAAGTTGAAGATTTCCACCAATTTCTGAGTCTGAAATTGACTGAATATGCAGTCAAGATACATTAATAATGATTAGTGAAGAGAGACTGGAGCACATTATGCTAAGTGATCTAACTCAGTCCCATAAGGATAAGATTCTGAGGCATCGTCTAACATACTTTGGGCATGTTGCAAGGAGGGACTGGTCCTTGGAGAGGGACATGATGCTTGGAAAGGTGGAGGGACAGAGAAAGAGAGGGAGACCATCAAAGAGATGGACTGATTCCGTGACTGGGCTAATGAGGGTAGGTGTGTCCGAGATAGTAAAGTTGGCACAGGATAGAGCAGGTTTCAGGGCTATTGTACATAGGGTTGCTATGAGCCGCAAGCGACTTGATGGCAAAGAAGAAGAAGAAGGAGGAGGAGGAAGAAGAAGAAGAAGAAGAAGAAGAAGAAGACAGTTATTGTAGAAATAGAAAGATAACTAGTAAAACTTGTATGAGGATCCAAGGTGGGGAGGAGGGGAACAGAGGGGTGAGGATGGGCAGGGGTGGTAATCATAGGGTCATACAATTTGGTGGGTGGAGGGAGGGGTAGGTAAAGGAAATGGGAACGATCTGGTGTGAAAAACAATGTGTATGAACTTTGTAAGTAAACCAGTGTAAAATAAAGATTATATTTAAAAAAATGGTGAGTGGAATGCAAAAATTGGAAAAAAGAAGAAGGATTGGTAGTTGAAAATATGGGCTTAGTGACAGAAATGAAGCTAGTGATTGTATGATAGAATTTTGTACCATCAATGATTTATTTCTTATTCTACCTTTTGGAAAAAACATAAACAATGACTATATTGATGGAATACACAGGAATCAAAATTACTACTTTGGTGGAAATCAGTGGTGGGTAAGATCAATATCATCAGTCAGAACAAGGCCAGAGACTGACTGTAGAACAGATCAATTACTCACATGCAAGTTCAAATCGAAACGGAAGAGAATTCAATCCATGACAGCCAAAATGCAACCTTGAGTTAATCCCTGAATTTAAAAACCATCTCAAGAATAGCTTTAACACATTGATCACCAATGACCAAAAACCAGATGAGTTGTAGGATGACTTCAAAGGCGTCACCCATGCAGAAAGCAAAGGGTCATTAAAAGATAGGAAAGAAGTGTTTTGCTGAATGGAAAGCCAGTTTGCTCTATAAACTGTCACTCAAATCACAATTCAAAGTTAAAGGGGAAAAGCAATGAAGTACCTGTACATGTTATAAATATGAATGAAGCCTGAGACATTACGTGAACTGAAAGACCACAGGATGTATGATTCTATTTACTGGTAATGACGGAATAGGACACCCATGGAGACAGAAGCCGGGCCAGCCGTTGGCAGGGGTTGGAGGAAGGGAGGTGGGGAGTGACTGACGATGAGTATGGCTGCTTTCTGGAGTGACAAAAATATTCTGAAACCAAGCAGTTGTGATGATTTCACTTTGTAAATGTTTTTTGGTTTTGTTTTTTTTTTTAAAAAAACATTGACATGTTCCACTTTAAAACGGTGAGTTTTAGGGTAGATGATGTATCTCAATTCTGACTCCTGGATTAACTGGAAGAAACAGCCCATCTTTCTCCTGCAACGGCTGGTGGATCCATACTGCTAACCTGTCAAAGATTAGCAGTCCATCAGGCAATGCGCTAGACCACCAGGGCTCTTTATGGACAGGTGTGCACATGCAGGGCTCTGGTGGACTAGTGGTAAAGAGCTGCACTGCCAACCAAATGGTATGCAGTTTGAATCCATCAGCTGCTCCATGGGCGAAAGGCAAGCAACCTCCTGCTGGCAATTTACTGCCCCTGAAAGTCCCCTGGAGGGTCAGCTGCGGGTCAGTTCCAACTGGAAGGCACGTACAACAATACCAGGAAAGGGAAAAGAAGGCTGTTCTTCAAAGACAACACCAACAAATGTTTCTGTAACATGAGTGTGCCGTACCCTTCCACCTAACTTATCCACTGACAGTTTAGACATTGTCAGTGTGACTTTTCAGCTATTGCTATGTGCCATCGAGTTGGCACTGCCTCATAGCTGATCCCCTAGAAGATTTTCAGAGGCTGACGTGAGAGAAGATTGCTTATCTTTCTCCATTGGAGCAGCTAGTGGATTTGAACCACTTTCCTGGACAGTTGGTAACACAGTTTTGTACCATTAGGCCACCAGAGCACCCTGGGATATGAA
Source organism: Elephantulus edwardii (assembly GCF_000299155.1). Lineage (NCBI taxonomy): Eukaryota > Metazoa > Chordata > Mammalia > Macroscelidea > Macroscelididae > Elephantulus > Elephantulus edwardii. The sequence continues at coordinate 8,435,321 of NW_006399805.1, read as the reverse complement.
GTCGTCATAAATTAGCACCTGGAGAAATGACAAAAGTTATACATGTGTCCAGGACTTTCATTCACAGGGTCGCTATGAATCACCTACGACTCGACGGCACTTAACAACAACAAAACAGCATATAGAGAGAGAACAGTTGGCCTAGCGGACAGAAAGCCATGCCCCCGAGCCAAAGGTGGGTGACTCTACTCCGCAGCCCTTAGGCCTGCCTTTCATTGTTTTCGGTGAAACATTCTTCTAGGTTGTATGACCCTGGTGTGTCCACTTGCTGTACAGAAGTAACTTGTGGTTGCTGTTAAGCCAAACACGGTGACACTGATGAGTCAAATACGATAACGGTTACCCGTGGTGGACGGATAACGTGTTTGGTGGAGCTCCCGATTAAATCAAGCTTGGAAGCAGAAATGGCATCCACTTCCAGAATAGCTTGTCTCTGGGAAACCCTATGAACCTGGAGAAAGGACAAAAGTTATACAGGTGTCCAGGACTTTCATTCCCAGGGTCGCTATGAGTCACCTAAGACTCGATGGCACTTAACAACAACAACAACAATAACAAATCAGCACCTGTGTATGAAGAAGCAGCTGACCTGAGAAGCTTATTGACTTCTTGGCTAGGCACCTCGGTGGCACAATGTTGAGTGACTGCTGCAAAGAAAAGGTTAGTGGCTGGAATCCACTAGCCACTCCCAGGAGGAAGGCAGAGCACACTGCTGCCCACTCTGTGGCCACTCTCAGGGGGCTCTGCTCTGGCTATAGGTGGCCTGGAGTGAGGATCTCCCAGGGCAGTGGGTTTATGCTAAGTTCTTGGCAGAAGCAAGGGCAAAACAAAAAAGAAAAAAAACAAAAAAACAACAACATAACGCATTTCCAAACATTCAGCTCCTACCCATAGCTGTCACACAGATCAGAAATACCCTGCAGAGTTTTGGGGTCGCTGACCAGATGGAGATCTCTGGTGATACAGTTCGTGACTTCTCCGGGTCAGCCGTTCCAATCCACTGGACGCTTCTCGCTCCCAGGGGCCACAAGGGCGATCTCCTCCCCTTAAAGAAGGGGATCCGATGATGGGAAACCGATGGAAGGGTCCATGAGTAGCGAGAAGCTGCTTTACTTTCTGTGGACAAAAGTGAGCCCAGCACCTGCGCGTCCCCTCGGGGCTGGCGCCTGACGCGAACTCACCTTGCCGCAGTAGAAGATGTCCTCCCTGCGCACCTTTCCCTGCGCGATCTTCTCCCGGATGGCCTCCCCCACCTCGTGCTCATTGCGGTAGAGATAGGCGCCGTCGATGTGCCGATAGCCCACGTCTATGGCTGCCTTCACCGCAGCCACACAGTCCCCCTTCTTGGTCTAAAAAGAAGAGGGGCGCAGGGGAGGAGAAGCAGGTTTGTGACTGTCACTGGCCGCACTTCTGCACACAATTCTCCTTCACTGCTTTACAGCTGCTGCTGACTCGAGCTGCCGTCAGGGGTCCCTATTCCATGCACAAAGGAACAGAGCTTGCCCATGCCACCTGGTGATCAGCTTCAGATCAGACTGCAGCCATCCACAGGCTCTTTAATGGCTCATTTTCGGGCCTGTATTCCTCGCCTGGCTTAGTCTGGAAGCTCCACCAGAACGCGTCCAGCCTCCCAGAGGCACAGAAGCTCCACAGACATGCAGCTTCACAGGCTGCACCGGCCAGCATGGGCCACTGTGTCTGCTCGAAAGGTGGGAATCTACCTTTGAATTTCCAGGGCTCCCACTAAGCACTTAACCTGCTGCTGTCTGGTCGATGCCCAGCCATACTGACCCTGCAGGTCAGAGTGGCATGGCCCCATAGGCGTCCAGAGGTTGGGATCTTTATAAGGAAGCAGATTGCCATGTCATTTCCCCCAGGGTGGTGGGTACATTCTAATCACCAACTTCTCTGTTTGCGGCTGAGACCTTAAGGGCTGTGCCACTGGGCTCCGACTAGGCTCATGGTGTTTCAGGGTGGTTGTCTCCTACTAAGCACATGTGTCTCAGATAGTCTCTGAAGGAGCCCTAGAGGTCAGATCAGTGGCCTAGTGCTAAGAGGATGTGCTGCCAGTCCAAAGGCATGCAGTTCGACTCCACCAGCTGCTCTATCGGTGAAAGATGGGCAACGTGCTCCTGCTCGATGTCCTGCCTCTGACAACCTGCCCGAGGGCCAGCTCTGAGTGTACTCCGTGGGCCATAACAAGTCAGCCATGACTCCTAGTGACACGACGGACAGCAGAACACAGCATTGTCTGACCCGCCACCATCCTCATAATCTTTTTTTGCTTAAACCTATTGTTGCTACCACTCAGGCCACAGTCAAGAAACAAACCCAGACCCCTGCCCTCAAGTCGGTTCCCACTTAGGGTGATGCCCCCCCCCCCCCCAGATCTCCAAGGCTGTCCAGCTCTCTCCTGAAAAGCAACCAGTGAATGGATTTCATCAGGTTCAACCAATGACTTTTCGGTTCACAGGTAGAATGTAACTCCTCGCACCACTAAATCCTGAAGCACATGTCTCTCTCATCGCTGTCACATCTGAAGCAGCTCAGAGCTGACTCAGAGAGCGTGTTCAGAGGCATAAACCACATGGGAGGAGCTTGTGAATTTGAACCCTGTGCCTTTAGGTTGGCAGTGTAACCCCTCACCCACTAGACCACAGAGCTCCTAGGCACACATTGTGGTCGTGAGGTGCCATTGAGTCAAGGATGACTCATAGCCATTCTACAAACAACAGACGTGAACTTTGTGCTGCCTTATGCCGTCCTCATCATCGCTGACATAGTGGAGCCCATTGCCGTAATCACTGTGTCAGTCCATCTTGTTGGGGGTCTTCCTCTCCTTCGCTGACCCTCCACCTTTCCAAACATTCCTTTCCAAAGAACAGCCTCACCTAGCAACACGTCCGAAGCATCAGAGATAAAGCTTCATCATAGTTGCCTCCCAGCAGCACTCTGGCTGCTCCAGGACGCAGTACTCTTCTCCACATAGTTGTTGCTATGTGCCACAGGGTGGACTATGACTCACTTATCAACAACAGCCCTGAAACGTGCCCTGTTCCGTGTCACTCTCTTCGTCTCTGACACACCTACTCCCATAGCCTTAGTTACTGTGTCAATCCATCTCATCCAGGGTCTTCCTCTCCCATGCTGACCCTACCACCCATATGGCCTTCTCCAAGTACGAATCCCTCTTGTTCAAAGTATGTGAGATGGAGTTAAAAAACCCTTGCCTCCAAGGAAAACCTGGTTTCGTCCTCTCAGGATAGACCTGTTTGTTATCTTGACAGTCCATGTTGTTGTTGTTGTTAAGTGCCATCGAGTCACCCCCAACTCATAGCTTCCTCTCTTGCACTGTCTCGCCACCCATCCAAGCATGATGTCCCTCTCCAAGGACTACTGCCTCCTTGCAACATGTCCAAAGTATGTCAGACGAAACTTCAGAATCCTTGCCTCCAAAGAGCAGTCTGGTTTCACCTCCTCTAGTATGAACCTGTTTGTTCTCTTAGCAGTCCATTTAATACTCATCTTAAGCACCACAGCTCAAAGGCACCAATTCTTCTATCATCCTTAGTCATTGTCCAGCTCTCTGATGCACAAAAAGTAATTGCAAAGACCATGGGTTAGATCAGGTGAACCTTAGTTTCTAGACTGACATCATTGCTCTTCAGTACTCTGGAGAGGTCCCTGACAGCAGATTTTTCCCCATACAATTCATCTTTTGATTTCCTGGCTGCTGATTCCAAGAATGTTGATTGTGGAACCAAGCAAACCGAAGTTGTTAACAATCTCAATCTCTTTGCTGTCCGTGATGTTGTGGCTGATCCTGTTAGAGCTGTTCTTCTCTTGCATCAGGGACCCCCATGGACAGAACTCCCCAAAGGCAGCCTCTTTCAAGAACAGAGACACAGAAAGCATTAGCCACACAGATGCTGATAAGATAAGGTCCACAGCAATGCAGCCTAACAGTATCTAGAACCAGAGGCCATACCTTCGGTCAGTGTCAGTTTGCCCATTGAGAAAGATACACATGAACTTAAGTGTGTTTACTTACAATTTTAATTTCCTCCTATTTCATCAGATTTTTTGTCTAAGTCTGGATGGCATCTATCTTTCTCCTAAGCCCATAGGATCATCCTACAGAAGCATAGCCTCTCTCCAAATGTGTAATACTTGACTAGGACCCTGGGACAAGGCAAACAGGAGCTGACCTAACTGACTCTCTGATCGATAGTGTATTTTCCACTGCCTCGAAGACCTGCTCAACCCCGTGAGTCTGCTTGTGGCTTTCTCTGTTTTTTAGACACTCTGTTTCAGCTTCAAATCAAAGCTCCACCCCTTAACTTGACCACTTTTGTCCCTCAGTTTCTGCATCTATAAGATGGAGTCAAATGGTGTCTATTTCTGAATGTTGAGTGAATTAAATTAGAAAATGCATGTAAGGTAAACCAGTAGAAGAGTTGTGTAACTGTTGGCTATTATCATGGTTTCCTTGGGCACTTGATACCTAGTGATGCCCACATACATGTATATCTCCTGTCATAAACCGAGTCACCAATATGTCCCCTTACACTGTACACTGTCCTGGGAATACAGAGTCCTGGGCTCTTTCTCTGAAGTCCCCTCAGCCCCATGGGAGAAGAGTGGAGAAATACAGGCTGATCAAAGTGACGCGCTCAGGAGCTGGGTGAGCACCCAGGAGGTTGGACGATGACTTCTAAGAAGAGTTCCCTTGGTTCACTCCAGCATTTCCAAGTACGAGTCCATCACTCTCTGCCCTTTCCATGAGGCAGCCATCATGGACTTGACCCTTCCTGGACAGACCATAATCCTGGTGCCTAGAACATCCTGCTCAACTCCTCTCCTCCTTCCTGGCCAATTCGTCTCCAGCTTTACAGGGTCCATTCAGATGTGACCTCACACAGCTCAGCAGCATTCCCACCATGGCACCCGTGACTCTGGTAACTAAAAGGCACCACCAGCTGAACTGCTATGAGGAACATAGAAAGACACTTCTTCTAGCTGTCACTTTATCACACTTGAAACAAAACCCACTTCAATCAAATGTGATTGCTCCCTTACCTGGGTTTCCAGAGAGACGCTCTTTATAGTCCACAGGTGGTCCTTGCTCTTCTCTTGGGTGTTATACAATTAGCTATCAGAGTCAACTGCCTCTGCTGGGTGTTTAATCTCCTGGCTATGTTCTCTTCATCACTGATGCTTTTAAGCCTTTGTTGTTGTTGTTATGTGCTGTTGAGTCGCCTGCAACTCATAACAACCCTGTGTACAACAGCCCTAAACCCTGCTCTATCATATGCCAATCTTATTGTCTCTGATATACCTAATCCCATTCCCCTGAATCAATCCATCTCATAGAGGTTCTTCCCCTCTTTTACTGTCCCTCCACCCTCCCAAGCATGACGTCCCTCTCCAAGGACTGGGCCCTCCTTGCAACATGTCCAAAGTATGTCAGACAAAGCTTCACAATCCTTGCCTCCAAGGAACAGCCTGGCTTCACCCTCTCTAGGACGAACCTGTTTGTTCTCCTAGCAGTTCATGGTATATTCAATACTCCTTTCCAGCACTACAGCTCAAAGGCATCAACTCTCCTTCTATCATCCCGAGTCATTGTCCAGCTTTCCAATGGATAGCAAGTAATTGCAAAGACCATGGCCTGGATTAGGTTCATCTTAGTCTCCAGACTGCCATCATTGCTCCTCAGTACTTTGGAGAGGTCCCTGACAGCAGACTTTCCCAATGCAATTCATCTTTTCATTTCCTGGCTGGTAGTATCAGGAGTTTTGATTGTAGAGCCAAGCAAACTGAAGTTGTTAACCATTCCAGTCTCTTCACCATCCATAGTAATATTGCCAATCTGCTCAGTGGTGAGAATCTTTGTTTTCTTGATGTTGAACTTCAATCCATATTGAAGGCTGCAGTCCTTGACCTTCTGCAGCAAGTGTTTCAGGTCTTCCTCAGTTTCAGCAAACGGGGTTGTGTCATCTGCATAACACTAATTGTTGATGAGTCTACCTCCAAACCTGATGCCACTTTTCTCCTCATAGAGCCCAGATTCCTGGATAAACTGTTCCACATATAAATTGAAAAAGTATGGAGATAGGACACATCCCTGCTGTATACCCTTCCCAATTTTGAACCATGTCATGTCTCCTTGTTCTGTTCTGACAACTGCCTATTGGTCCAAGTACAGACTTTGCATAAGCACAATCAAGTGTTCTGGGATTTCCATTTTGTATATAGTATAGGGAGCTCTGGTGGCTTAGTGACAAGAAGCTACGCTGCAATCTCAAAGGCACGCAGTTCGAGGCCCCTATTGCTCTGCAGGAGAAGGTGGGGCAATCTCCTCCCATGCGATTAACTGCCTCAGAGGGTCAGTTTGGCTCAGATTCCAATTCTATGGAATACAGCAGCAACAACTGTGGCTTTGTAGTAAAAAGTTGCATTGACAAACCAAAGATATGTGGTTTGAATCTACCAGCTACTCTTCAGGAGAAAGGTGAACAATCTCCTCCTGTGAGATTTACTACCTCTGAAAACCCCCTGGAGGGTCTGACTGGATGATGCACAACAACAGCAATAACAACATCAAGCATTTGTTAAGGAGCCAGGGGGGGTGTGATGGTAAAGCACTTAGCTGTTAATCAAAAGAGGAGTGCTTCAACTCTACCAACTGCTCCAAAGAAGAAAGCTATGAAGTTGCTTCTGTAAAGAAGCCACTTGGAGACCTTGAAGAGCCCTAATGGTATAGTGCATAATGCACTGGGCTGCTAGCCAAAAGGTCAGTGGTTCGAATATACCAGCTTCTCCACAGGAGCTGGCTGGGCAGGCAGCTCCTCCTGTAAAGATCTGGGCCTTGGAAATCCAGTGAGGGGTCACTCCACGCCAGTATTAGCGCAACGGGAATGGGTGCAAGGCTACTATGAACTGATTTGACGGGGCAGCAAACTGTTGAGACTAAATAAGAAATAGAAACTGTAAAACCATCACAAATCATAAGCCTCCAAATTCCACATGTCTCCCTTTAATGTAGGGATCAACATTCTCCTGAATCAGAAGAGACAACAACCCCAACAACAATATCAAAGTTCAACAGCAAATGCTGGCGAGGTTGTGGAGAGATTGGAACTCTCACTCACAGCCGGTGGGGATGTAAAATGGTACAGCCATTATGGAAGGCAGTCTGGCACTTCCTCAAAAAGTTGTAATAGAAATACCATTGCACCCAGCAATTCCACCATTGGGAATATACCTTAAAGAATCCAGAGCAGTGACTCAAACAGATGTACTCATGTTTGTTGCTGCTTTGTTCACAGTAGCAAAGAGATGGAAGCAGCCCAAATGCCCATCAACAAATGAATGGATAGAAAAAATATAGTACATTCACACAACGATGCATCATGCACCATTAAAAAACAATGAATGCCTAAAACATTATACAACGTGGGTGATCCTGGAGGACAATATGCTGAGTCAAATATCTCAGTTACAAAAGGACAAATACTGCATAACATTGCTGTTGTAAAACAGGACTGACGGGGCGGGTTGGTGTTGGAGGGTAAAAAGAAAAGAGTGGACAGATAATGAACACTGCATTAGCACAGATGAAGGGAAGACCTACCTGAAAGAAATATATGATTAGACGTTATGTGTATGACAATGATCTGGAAAAAGAGAGCATTGAAGAGTTTACTGGGAGTGGGAGAGAGGAAAATGTGCAACAACGAATGTATGAAGACCCAACCTTCCTGTAAGCTTTTGTTAAAATCACAATTTATTCTTTTTTAGCAGTGGTGTAAGTACTTGGGTTTTTAAAAATTATTATTAATTTTAATGAAGGTTTACAGAGACTGAGGATTTCCATTCATTCATTGTTGCACTTTTCTCCGTGCCCATCCCTCCCCCCAATTCACTCTTCTCTTTGAAAAGTAATTCATTCATTGTTATACAGTCCCTCCCCCCAACTCCACTCCACTATGCAGCCTTCATTCTGGACTCCTGTCATGACAATAATACCTAATCACATATCCCTTTTAAACCCTTTTAATCCTTTCCCTCATCTGTTTCAATGCAGTATAAATTATTTATTCCAACTTTCTAAGTCTCTCCCCAACCCCAGTGTCAGTCCTGTTTTACAATAGTGGCACTATGCAGTATTTGTCCTTTTGTGACTGAGATATTTCACTCAGCATAATGTCCTCCAGGGTCACCCATTTAAAATCACATTTAAAAAACAACAACAACAACAACAACAAAAAAAAACCCACAAAACACTAGGAGATAGAAGAAACATCCTGTTCATGAATCCAAACTCTTTTTTTTTTAGAATTTGAAATTCTATTCTGGACCTTCACCATTTGGATGAAGATTCTTTTTTTTTTTTTTAACTTTCTACTAGTTTATTTACAAAATTATAATACATTGTGTTCAAAAACAAATTCTTTCAATTTCTCTCACTTCCCCCCCATCAAATTGTACAAACTGATGATTACCCCCCCTTTCCTCATTTTTAAGGAGAAAACTAAGCATTATAGGAACATTTGTGGGGCTACTTTACCCTATGGTTTAAGGTCCACTTAAGCCAAAGGTCATTCATTCTTGAAGGTTGACGATAAAAAAAGCAATCAGTGAGGTGCCTTAGAAATGACGCAGAGGCTACGCTTTGGGCAAGAGAGGCAAAGAGAAGAGGCTGTGCTTACTGCTAGAGGCTCGGAGTAGGTACCCAGCCCGATGATGGGGATGCTGTTTCCGTCATTCAGGCATATGCGATGCTTGGCCGCGCTGAGGTTCATTCTGCCGAGAGGTAGAGACCGTGGTGGCTGGGAATGACTCTGAACGCCACACAGCGGGTTTTTCAGGAGATGGTCAGGGCCAGAGGGAGGAGTTGCAGGAGGCAAGAGAGATGCAAAAGATCTATTTCCCAACCTGGTCTCTTTTTTTTTTTTTCAGAGAAATTCGAACAGCAGTTGACCTATGAACTCCATGAGACTCAAGTAAATAAAACATCCAGTTGGGAGCTTCCATTGTCAAAGATTGAAAGACATGGTTAGACTTTGGAACCAAATTCAGTTCCCCTTGATTAGCTAAAATGCTTCTGTTGGCAAATCACGGACAGGCCATCGATCTCTTAAGCCAGAAAGGACGTCACTTGCTTTATGTTTCTGAAAGCACCAGCTTTCGGGCTGGAATCAGGTGAGACCAAGACACATACAGTTAAGCGTTGGACTGCTAAAAAAAAGGTTGGTCATCCAAACACACCAGTTGATGTGACAGTCTGTTTTCCAAGTGATTGCTGTTGTTGTTGTTATGTGCCATCGAGTTGCTTGTGATTCACATTGACCCTATGTACAACAGCCCTAAACCCTGCTCTATCCTGTACCAATCTCAGTGTCTCTGACACACCTTCTCCCATTACCTCAACCACTGAATTGATCCATCTCATTGAGGGTCTTCCTTTCTTGTGCTGCCACCTTCCCAGACGTGATGTCCCTCTTCATGGACTGGTCCCTCCTTGCAACATGTCCAAAGTACATCAGATAAAGCTTCAGAATCCTTGCCTCCAAGGAACAGCCAGTTTCACTCTCTCCAGGACAAACCTGTTTGTTCTCCTAGTAGTCCATGGTATATTCAACACTCTTCTCCAGCACCACAGCTCAAAGGCAAATCCCTCTGAGTGGTTCCACTCTGTCCTACAAGGTCACCATGAGTTGGAATTAACTCATGGATGTGAGGTTAAGTCAAGTCTAACCAAACATTTCCAGGACCTCCCTGGGGATGAGGATGGAATAGCCCTGGCATGAAGTCGGGTGTTTTTGTTCACCCAGGTCAGTTTGAAAGAGAGTGGCTCAAAGGCTACCTGTGACCATTTCTCACTCTTAAGTACATCTCTCTTCACTGTCTGATTTTCATACCATACTCAGAAAACCCTCCTGACTGAAGAATGGTGGCCAGTAGTCCCTGGAGTAGTCCTGGAGACAGAGCTTCAGGTTGTAATTTGTAATTCGTAATTGAGACAAGCTCAATTACAAAGATTGTTATGACTTCACAGCATAGATTTTCCTCCCCACTTTTTATTGAGTACTAATACTGTTCCGTAAAGCTATAACCACTTTTCAAATTTTTATGCGGGTGTAGTGTCCTTTTGGAAGCAGGAGTGGCATCCACTTCCTAAGCACATGCTTCTAGAAACTCTATGAACTTTGAGAAACAACAATAGTTATGAAAGGTTTCAGGTCTTTTGTTCATAGGGTTGCTATGAGTCGTGTTTGACTCAACAGCAATCAGCAACAACAACAACAGCGTGAATTGGAACAGACTCCGCTGCAGTTGGCTTAGTTTTGTTGTCATGGAAAATGATGCCGTGGAAGGGAAGGTAAATATGAGACAGCCCTTTTGTAAGCGTTTTCTTCTTGTGGTTGTTATTATGTGCTTTTGAGTTGCTTGCGACTCATAACGACCCTATGTATGTACAACGGCTCTGAATACTGCTCTATCCAGGGACAACCTTATTGTCTCCAACACACCCGCCCCCATTACTCCAGTCACTGAGTCAATCCATCTGATGGAAGGTCTTCCTCCCTTGTGCTGCCCCGCCACCCTCCCAAACATGACTTCCCTCTCCAAGGACTGCTCCTGGCGCTTTCTTAGTTTCTGTGAAAGCTTACAACACTCCAGGTGCTACTCGTCCACTAGGCTTTGGGGAATTGTCTTTGTGGGCTTTGTTATTGTTCTGTACCATGATGTCAGAACTGACTGGTAGCTGACCACCTGGCAGGTTTCCAGAGGCAGTTAGTTACTCACATGGGAGGAGATTGTCCACCCTTTTCTTGTGGAGCAGCTGGTGGATTCAAACTGTGTGCCTTAAGGATTGCAGTGCAGCTTCTTGCCACTAGGTCACCAGAGCTCCCTTCTTTGTGGACTAGGTTATGCTAGTTGACCTTAATGTTTCATGAGACTATAGTTCCAAGCCCTAAAGCCAGCAAATTATTCCGTTAGGGTTGCTGTTATGATGAAAAGGCTTACTTAACTCCATCTTCCCTCACTCGCTCTCTGAAAGATGTCTTTAAAGTCAGGATGGACACAAATGTAAAACTTCTTAAAGGAAAGAGTAACTGCTCTAAGCTTCTCATCAGAAAACAAAAAGCTGATGCAGCTGAATGCTGAAATTATCTAACAATATATTATATCATTAATGTCACATGCAAGTTAAATCTTGATGAAGATTATTTTAAAAGCTGGAACAGTACGTAGACAGGGAAATAGCAGAAATTGAAGCTAGATTTAGAAAAGGTCTTGAAATAAGTGATATCATTATTGATGTCAGATGGACCTTAACTGAAAGTAGAGAATACTGATAAGTTGTGGATTACATTGAGAAGAATGGAAATTCCAGAACTTAATTGTGCTCATCCGGTCTGCAGGAGAAATTTGGGCAATTTCCTCCTGTGTGGTTTACTGCATCTGAAAACCTGCTGGGGTGTCAGCAGTAAGTTGGTTTCAACTCTGCAGCACATACCAATGACAAGTGTGCTCAGGGGAAACCTGTACAATAGATCAAGATTGCCGTCCTTTGAACAGAACACGTGGACACTGCACTGTTTAAAATCAAGATAATGCACATCAGGCTTGTATTCCACAACTACTCAGGATGTATGCTGAGTAAACAATTTGAGGAGCTGGATTGTGTAGAGAAGGAGAGGCATCAAGACGGGAGGAAGACTCGACAGCAGCCTGTGTTAGGCAGGTGACACTCCCTGCTTGACGAATATGAAGAGGAATCAAAGCACTTATGGAAGAAGATCAAAGACTATAGCTTCGAATATGGATAACACTTCAACATCAAGAAGACAAAAATCCTCAGCAGGACCCATGAGCAGCAGCATGTTAGATGGAGAAAAGTTTGATGCTGTCAAGGGTTTTATTTCACTTGGATAATCAACACCACCGGTAGCAAAGACACAGTCTTTGCTGTGGAGATAGAACCAACTCATAGACGACCCTCCAACAAAGCCTGTAAATTGCACGGGAGGAGACTGACCATCACAGAGCACAGAGTCTAATGGCATCAGCCATAGGGAGTTATTTTGTTAACACTGGTTGTGGTTGTTAAGTGTTGTCCAGTCAACAACAGTTTGTAACAACCCTATGAACAGTAGATCTGAACCCTGTCCTATCCTGGGTCATGCCAACCATTTCTAGCCCACTCCAGCCCATTGTTACAGTCCCGTGTCAATCCATCTCATTGAGGGTCTTCCCCTCCTTCACTGACCTTCCTTCACCACCTTTTCAAGCATGATGTCCTTTTCTAAGGATTGGCCCCTCCTAATTATATGCCCAAAGTATGTGAGACCGAGTTTCACCAGCCTTGCCTGCGAGGAGTGCCCTGGCTGCACCTTTTCTGTGGCACACTTCTTTGTCCTTCTGACAGTCCATGAGGTATTCAGCGTGTCTCCCCAGGACCACAACTCAAAGGCTACAGTGCTTCTTCTGCCATGCTTGTTCACTGTCCAATTTTCAGCTGCATAGCAGGTAATTGAAGAGATTATGATTTGGCCCAGATACAACTAAGTCTTCAAATTGCTATCATTGTTCTTCAGTACTTTGAAGAGGTCCCTTAGAGCTGAATTTCCCAATTCAACATGTCCTTTGATTTCCTGGGTGCCAATGCCAAGGAGTGTTGATTGTGGATCCAAGCAAGGTGAAATAATTGACAATTTCTATCTCTTCTCCATCTACTGTGATATTGTCTACTGGCCCAGTGAGACAGATTTGTTTCCTTGATCATGAGATGTAACCCATACTGAAGGCTGTAGTCTGTGAGCCTCTTCAGCTAGTATTTCAAGTTCTCCTCATTCTCAGCCAGTAAGGCTGTATAATCTTCATGATGCAAATTGTTGATGAGTCTTTCATAACCCAAAGCCCAATGCCATTGAGTCAGTCATGACTCTTGGAACCTCTCCATTGTGTTTTCACAGTTTTAGGAGAAAGCCTGTCCTTCTCCAGCACAGCGACTAGGAGATACAAGCTGTTGACCACACACTACCCACCAGGACTCCTTACTGTTGTTTTCAGTGTCCCTTTATTAATCTATTAATGTCGCTGGTGATATCCTTGTTTTATTCCTGATCCTGGTAATTTGTTCTTCTCTTTTTCTTTGTAGAGTGTTAACAACCTTACCAGGGTGCACTGGTGGCCAGTAAGGAGTTGCACTGCCAACTCAGATGCAGGTGGCTTGGATCCACCGATTACAGCCTAAAAGAAAGACAGGTTATCTCCTCCCATGTGATTTACAGCCTCTGAAAACCCACTAGGGTTTTCATAGGGTGAGCTATGAGTCAATTCTGACTTGAGGGCACATAACAACAACATGTACTTTATTGACTTTTTTTTAAAAGCTAGCTTTTGGTCTCTTTGTTTCCATTAGTTTTCTATTTTTTACTTCATTGATTTCTACTCTATCACTTCCTTCTATCTGCTTGCCTTAGGGTTATATTGATCTTGATTTTCGAGTGTTTTTAGATTACTGATGTGCATCTTTTAAAAAATATATAAGCATTTAAAGATTTAAATGCCTACTTAAGCTCTGCTTAGTGACATCTCATAAATTTTGACATGCTGCATTTCCACTCTGTTAAATAACTGGTATCGTTGCTCTTGAGTTTTTCTCTTTGTTCTGTAGATCTTTTAAAAAGAACAGGTGGTTTAATTCCTAAGAATTTAGAGATCTTCCTGTCACTTTTTAAAAATTGTTTATTATTATTATTAAAAATGTACAGATATTTTGGCTTTCCATTCATTCATTGTTGCACTTTTCTCCCTGCCTACCCCTCCACTCCAGTTCATTCTTATCTTTGAAAACTAAAAGAAAAATTATTTCATTGTTATACAGTCCCTCCCTCCAAGTCCACTACACTATGCAGCCTTCGCTCTGGACTCCTGTCATGACAATAATACCTAATCATATATCCCTTTAAACAGTTCTCTCTCTCATCTGTTTCAATGCAGTATGCATAATTTATCCCGTCTTTCTCAGTCTTCCCCCAACCCTGATGTCAGTCTCATTTTACAACAGTGGCACTATGCGGTATTTGTCCTTTTGTGACTGAGATATTTCACTCAGTATAATGTCCTACAGGGTCATCCATTTTGAATAGTATTTCTTAAGTTTCTTGTTTTTCAATGCTTTGCTATTGTGAACAATGCAGCGATAAACATGGGAGTGTGTATATCTGCTTGGGTGCTGGTTATAGTTTCTTTAGGGTACCTGTCACTTTTATGTTACTGGTTTCTAGTTTAATTCCATCATCATCAGGAAATATTATTTTAATGTTTGTTAGAGTTTCTTTCATGACACAGGATATGACCTATTTTAGTGAAGCTTTCACAAGCCCTGGAAAAGAATCTGTATTGGTATTGGATGAAGTATTGTGTAAACATAAATTAGATCCAAGTGGTTGACTGTTCTGCCTATTTCTTCCATATCCTTCCTAGCTTTCTACCACTCATCCAAACCTTCTACTACTGAGTTGACTCCAACTCTGAATGATCCCCACTGGGCTTTCTGAGGCTGTAAATATTTATGGGAGGAGGCTGTTCATCTTTCTTGAGTGGAGCAGCTCGTGTTTTTGAACCATCAACCTTTGAGTTAACCTACTAACACATAACACACAACATTTGCTCTTAAAAAAAGAACTTCACTGTCGTCAGATCAATAATGAATGTCCACTGGATTTGTGAGGCTGTAAATCTTTGTGGGCAGAGACCGTTCACCTTTCTTGAGTGGAGCAGCTAGTGGATTTGTGGTTGGAGCACAACAGGCCATGCCCTGTGCCAAGAGAACTCCTACTTAGTGCCAAGAGAAGTGTGCTGAGGTCTCCACGTGTGTGGATTTCTCTAGTTCCCTTTCTGGTGCTGTCAGGTTTTGCTTTAAGTAACTCAAAACTCTGCTGTTGGGCACTTACATATTTCAGATTTCTAAGTCGACACTGAGCTTAAGCAGAGCAGAGATGGTGAGGGTGGCACCCAGCTGGGTGAGGTTTCCATCTGTTACATGAAGGGTCACTATGAACTGGGTCCCCACAGGTGTGGATTCTTGTTATGTGCTGCTGAGCAGAGTACGACTCACCCAGACCCTATGAACGCCGGATCTGAATATTGCCGTATCCTGAGCCACCCTCATCACCTCATCATCATCATGCATAATTGTTGCAGTCACTGTGCCAATTCCTCTCTTTTGCTGACATTCTACCTTTCCAAGGGCTAACCCCTTCTAACAGCATGCCTAAATGATGTGAGAGAAAGCTCTGCCATCCTCACCTCCACGGAACAAGCTGGCTGCACT
>NW_006399805.1:8416757-8418341 GCF_000299155.1 Elephantulus edwardii | reverse complement strand
TTTTTTTTATGACAAACTGTGTGTGGTTTTTAAGATGATATATTTCAACAAACAGATACTGCCCTGGACGTGCTCACCAAGTTGTATCAAGAAATCTGGAGGACAAGCTCTTGGCCACTGACTGGAAGAGATTTATATTTGTTCCTATTCCAAAGAAAGGTGACCTGATAGAGTTCAGAAATTATCAAACAGTATCATTGATTTCACATGCAAGCAAGATTCTCCTGGAGATTATCCAAAAGCAACTGGAACAGCACATCAACAGAGAACTGCCTGAAGTACAGGCTGGGTTTAGAAGTTGTCGTGGTACTAGGGATATTGTTGCTGATGTTAGATGGATCTTAGCTGAAAACAGAGAGTACCAGAGCAATGTCTTTCTGTGTTTCATTGACTACGCAAAGGCATTTGACTGTGTGGATCACAACAAACTGGCTGACTCTGAGGAGAATAGGAATCCCAGAACACTTGATCGTGCTTATGTGAAGATAGAGGCTTATGTGAAGGCTCTACTGGGACCAGGAAGCGGTCGTCAGAACAGAGCAAGGAAACACTGCATGTTTCAAAATTGGGAAATGTGTATGCCAGGGATGTGTCCAATCTCCATACCTTTTCAATCTATATGCAAAATAGATTTTCCGGGATGCTGGGCTCTATGAGGAGAAATGAGGCATCACGATTCGGGATAGACTCATCAATAATCTGCGTTATGCAGATGACACAACCCTGCTTGCGGAAACTGAGGAGGACATGAAGTGCTTGCTGCAGAAAGTCAAGGACTGCAGCCTTCAATATGGACTGAAGTTCAACATCAAGAAAACAAAGATTCTCACCACTGGGCCAATTGACAGCATCATGATGGATGGTGAAGAGATTGAGATTAACAGCTTTAGTTTGCTTGGCTGCACAATCAACACTCTTGGTACCAGCAGCCAGGAAATTAAAAGATGAGTTGCACTTGGAAAGTCCGCTGTCAGAGACCTCTCCAAAGTACTGAAGACCAGTTATGTCAGTTTGGAGACTAAGGTGCACCTGATCCAGGCCATAGTCTTTTCAGTTACTTGCTATGTGTCAGAAAGCTGAACAATGACTAGGGATGGAGGAAAGAGAATTGAGGGCTTTGAGCTGTGGTGTTGAAGAAGAGTATTGAATATACCACAGACTGCTAAGAAAACGACCAGGTTCATCCTGGAGAGGGTTAAACCAGGCTACTCCTTGGAGTCAAGGATTCTGAAGCTTCGTCTGACATACTTTGGGCATGTTGCAAGCAGGGACCAGTCCATGGAGAAGGACATCATGCTTGGGAATGTGGAGGGATAGCACAGGAGAGGAAGACCTTCTATGAGGTGCTTTGATTCAGTGACTGGGGTAATCGGGATGGGTGTGTCAGAGGCAGTGCGATCGGCACAGGATAGAGCAGGGTTTAGAGCTGTTGTACATAGTGTTGCTATGAGTCGCAATCCTCCCACCTAGTATACTACTCTCTTGGGAAAGTAAAAGAAAAAGTCTTTCATTGTTTTACAAACCCTCCCCCCAGGTCCACTCCACCATGTAGCCTTTGCTCTAGACTCCTGTCATGACAAAAAT
>NW_006399805.1:8414750-8415817 GCF_000299155.1 Elephantulus edwardii | reverse complement strand
TACCCTGTTGGAGAAGTCTTTGGATGTGCATAGTTTATTGATTTCTAATATAATTTTATTATGGTGAGAAAACATGTAAGCAAGACTTGGCCTATGTCCAACTAAAAGCACGTGTGTTTGGGGGGGGGGAAGAAGAGAGAGAGAGAGAGAGAGTGCAGCTGCTCCATTTAGAGCCCCAGAGCCTTTAATGGCCACTAGGGCTTAGGGACACTAACGTTAGGGATGTCTGACTTGCCAGGAAAGATGGTGAGGAGGCAAGAAAGGAGGAGAAAGGGCAGGAAATTTATTAGAGAAAGGAAAATACATTTCAGAGAAACAGATTGCTTTCTAAAAAAAGAAAGGAAATGGAATGGAGAGATCAATGGGCTGTGTGAGAGCAGGTACTTACATAGCCAGTTTACTTGCTCCTGAGAGCTCTGGTGGCTTGGTGGCAAGGAATTACCCTGCCAACTCAGAGGAATGTGGTTCAAATCCATCAGCTGCACCACAGGACTATGCTAGGCAATCTCCTCTAGGGTTATTTAAAGCCTCTGAAAACCCACTGGAGGGTCAGCTCTGAGTCAGTTCCAACGCAGTGGCACACAACAACCACAACTTCTTGCAGGGGTAGGTTCCATGCAATGCAGGTGAGTGGTGTTTGGGCCAGTGGAACAATGTTGCTGGAGGTTCCCACTTGAATCAGCTTTCATGATGCCTCCAACAGGTCTCTGCTTGCTCAGATGCTAATTAGATTCCTTGGGAGGTAATTCTTACTGCACGTGCCAGCTTTCGAGGGCATCGACGTCTTCCTTACAAGGAAGCATGGGAAGCTCCCGGCTCTGCGTGGTCTAGATCTTGCTCTCTTGTTTACTTTTTCCTCTTACTTGGGTTCAGACTGTGCTCTGACAGCTAGTTTGGCAAGGTCCAGCAGAGACTGGAAAGCATTTTATGATTTTAACTTTACTTCTTCCTCCCTGTGCTTTTGGCCCAAGGGTCAAGATTGGTGGACAATTTATCAACAATCTGCGTTATGCAGATGACACAACCCTGCTTGCTGAAACTGAGGAGGACCTGAAGCGCCTGCTGCA
>NW_006399805.1:8411138-8414009 GCF_000299155.1 Elephantulus edwardii | reverse complement strand
TGTATTTATTTTAACACATTTTATTCATATGCTTAATCTGAGAAGATTGTGAGGGTGGAATGTTAATCATAGGGTGGGGGTGGTGAAGGAAATGGGCAAAATAGGGTGTGAATAACTGTGTAGTTGAACTTTGGAAATAAACCATTCTAAAATAAAATTAAAAACAAAAAAAAAAATAAGAGCATGACGAACAACCCTTTTTGGCTTCTTTCTTACTTTATTCCTTCTTGATAGAATCTTTTAGGATCAGAATTGGGTAAATCAAGCAAAATAAAGGTGACTAGGTGAGGCGGAGATAAAACGTAACAAGGGAGGCAACAAGTCCTGTTAGGGGCCAACAGAAGGCAAAGGTCATGTGAAGGGATTAAGTCCAGGCTGGTAGTGAACAGATAACCTTGGACCTACACACACACACACACACACACACACACACACACACACACACGGTCCTGACATGCATAGTAAAGACTGCTGGCTGGAAGCAACCTCACTGACATTTTAGGAGCAGGAGAATTTGTCATGGGACCAAGGACGTCAAGAAAACCAGTCTAAGTAAAACTGCTCTCTTTGAACTCTCTGTGATACCATCCCCTTGGCCCAGACTCAATCCTGAAAGCATGCCCAAGAGAGGAAGTGAGCCAGCTATGTTAACCCCTGAGGCCTGTACAGGGGGCCTTCTCCATTTCTTTCAGAGAATGACCTGTCCTTCTCCCTGGGACACATCATTATCCCTGTCTCCCCCACCTCTCCTCTCAGTCACATGCCCTAAGCCTTGGTCTATGGAGATGATTTTGTGGGGAGATGATTTTGAGCAAGAGGAGGATTGACCCAGGCCAAGGTCTGGGGGTTTGCCCACCACTGACCTTCCTGTTGTGTCTCAGCTGACTCAATTCTTTGTCCTTGTTAAGGGAGGACTAAGCCAGGGCTTTACCGCGCATGGTCACAGAAGCTAGGCGGTCCCTCCAGGACAGCCCAGGAGATGTAATGACAAAAGTTATCTCCACAGAAAAGCTGCATCACGTGCTTGGGTCGGTTGGCCGAATAAGGTTCTAGAGCTACTGTTCCACATCTTGAGAGCCCTGGGAGGGTTACTAGATACCGCGGTCTAGGTTCTTACTTTCACTAGAGAAAGACTTCAACCAGGAGGCTCAGGCCAATTTTTTTTTAAATTTTTTGTGTGTGTGTCATCAAATCAGATCTGACTGGTACAGGAGGAGATTGCCCCTCCTTCTCCAACAGAGCATCTGGTGGATTCGAACTGTTTTACCTCTGGGATTGCAGTGCAGCTTCTTGCCACTAGGCCACCAGAGCTTCCTCAGACCAAATTTTGAATAAGAAATATTGTAGTTGTCTTTATCAGAGAGACACTGTCAGTGGGCTTGCCGTGAAGCCCTTTGTGCAGCAAAAGGCCACTTGGCGGGGGTGCTTTGGGTTTTATAGGGTGAAATGTGGGCAAACAGCGAGGTGGCCAATCTGGTGGTGGCACTCAGCCTATTCCCTTGTTGGAATCTAAGGAGCCTGGACCTCCCTGTGCTGTGTGGGCAGCCAGCTCCTCCAGACGGAGTCACTGCAGAGGATTCTGGGGTGATGGCTGAGGCTTAGTTTTGTGCTCTGTGCTCAGCACCTTGAATAACTTTTGCCTAGAAAATACAGTTTCCATGGTGAGGAAATGTTTAACGGATACTGAGTTAACATTTAAAGACCATCTCACGAACAGGTTTGAGGCCTTGAAAACTAAGGAGTGAAGGCCAGATGATCTGTGGGAGGATAGCAAGAATATCATCCATAAAGAATGCGAAAGGTCATTACAAAGACAGATGAAGAAGAAAAGACCAAGATGGATGTCAGAAGGGACTCTGAATATTGCACTAGAGTGCCGAGAAGCCAAAGCAAATGCAAGAAATCAACATGTTAAGGAGTTGAACAGAAGAATTCAAAGGATAACATGGGAAGACAATTATAATGAAATGTGACAAGAGCTGAAGTCATCATTTCTTAAGCTGAAGGAACTGAAGAACAAATTCAAGCCTCAAGTTGCAATACTTAAGGATGCTATGGGCAGAATGTTGAATGTTCCAGGAAGCATCAAAAGAAGATGGAAGGAGTATGCAGAGTCACTATACCAAAAAGAATTGGCTGACATACATAAATTTCATGAAACAACTTATGGTGATAGAGGAAGTTCAAGCTGCTTTGAAGGAATTGGTAAAAACAAAGTCCTAGGAATTGATGGCATACTGATTGACATGTTTCAACAGATGCCACCCTGGTTGCACTTACCAGGTTGTGCCAAGAAATCTGGAGGACAACCACCTGGCCAACTGACTGGAAGAGATGCATATTTGTTGCCATTCCAAAAAAAAAGTAACCTGACAGTATATGAAAATTATTCAACATTAATATCATTAATATCACATGCAGACAAGATCCTGCTGAAGAGAATCCAAAAATGACTGGAAGAGCACATCCACAGAGAACTGGTTATATGTGCAAGCTGGGTTCAGAAAAGGCCATGTCACTAGGGACATTATTGAGAGGATAGTACAGACTCCATTTTGTGCTTAAAAGGTTAGAAATTTGGGAGCTCTGGTGGCCTAGTGGCAAGAAACTGCAACTACAATCCCAGAGGCGCACGGTTCGAATCCACCAGATGCTCTGCGGGGGAAGGAGGGACAATCTCCTCCTGTACCAGTCAGATCTGATTTGACGGTACACGCACACAAAAATTAAAAAAAAAAGGTTAGAAATTATTTTCAGTAACAAATCCTGAGGTTTAACGTATGTGTGTAAGTGACACAAGAATATGTGTACTTGACACAAGAAAGTGTGTACTGTGACTGAGGATGTGAGCTACGTGACTGAGGATGTGAG